>NC_064640.1:473164185-473467215 GCF_023864345.2 Schistocerca serialis cubense
AGGTAGCTTCACTGACGGCACGTAAACACGCGTAATGCTTTTCATCTAGTATTTAAGAAAGAGAGCACTTATTGATGATTTCAAATAACATTAAACTAATGCAAGGTTTCCTGTAAGTAATTGTTGGTGCCCTCAGCTACACCCACATAATTTCTGTCTTACTGACCTCTGAACAGAATGATAACCGCAGACCTCTCGATGATCACCTGTTATTTCAATACTATTATTGTTACATCTTTCATCAGTTACGTCCGAAATCTGCATAATAACAGAAAATTAGATGAATGTTATGATGCTTTATCGACTTCAGCTGAGCGTAGCCTTTCACACATTTAAAAAAAAAAGAACCCTAAATGTAAGTATAAATTGGAACAATCGGTTTAATGACCAACTTTCCTGATGATAATGTAACATGGAGCAGAATGAGGCTATAATGCACAGTTAGTAAACAATTTTTAATTATGAAAGGAATAAATCCAAACACGTTTATCACTGGTCATGAGAAATGATAATCGCGTTGAAGTGTCTCATCCATTTTCTTAAGGACATTTAATTTTGCTTGCCGTTCTTCACTGTTGAGTACACTACACTCGTCTTTGTGTTATGTATCGTAGTGTCTTTCAATTGAAAACTTACGCTGGCCACCTATTATTCGGCGGCACAGCAAACACTGTGAGTTTTCACCAACGCCTACAAAAAAGAATTGCAGTTCCCAGTCATTTTTAAACGACTGAGAACATAGATCTCCCGTCCATTGCTTTTTCACAGTAGCTGCTATTTCTCAGTACTTCTCTGTTAAGGTTGCGGTTACCAAGGGTAAACGAGACTGGGTATATTGCGCTCTTGCTTGTACCACATAAACAGGGAAGTGGAGCCGCCGCCGTTCATTTGGGACACATGTCTAATAACAGATGTCGCTGTCTCTCGCTTGTGCAGCACTTCCGCACGTCTGCACGCCGTGCAGCGTTTGGCCGGCCCTGACTTAGATGAATTGTGACTGTGCGTTTGCTTTCTCCGTGTGTTTTTGTGAGTGATACGCTGACGCAATAGGTCTAGATGTTTCATACCGGAGGTTATCACGGAACGAATGTGACCGATTATGCCACCGAATTTATTAGGGGAAAAAACTTTGTTTGAGAAGTGACCGAATGAGTAAGAACTTTTTCTCCAAGTTGTATCAGTATTTGTAAGTTTTCTGTGCACTAATAAAACAGCAGTAAACATTTAGTAGCTGTAGGGCTAGCAGCTTTCGAGAAAGGTAACATTTCAGTTCGAAAACCGGGTTTTTTAGATCTGTTTGTAGAACGGAGAAACATTTTCTCCAAAGGCATTAGAGATACAGCTGTGAAATTTTAACTGCAAATACATAATCTAGGTGTCTAGTAACATCATACAAATTATTGCCTGAAATGCTGTTACTTTAAGGACACAGTCGATTCAACGAAATTAAACTTTCTGCATGCATTCTAAGAGGTAAAATTTATTATTCCCAAAGGTAAAGAAGCAAAGAAGCGGGACCTTTTCGCAGGTGGAAGCAGTATACTTAAAATCAACAAATTTACTTATTACTTTTCGTGATGGACTGTGTGCAGGAATGCCATGTGACGATACGTAACCCATTTCTTGGTTTCGCTGAAACATTTGATGCTGTTAGCAGCTTTCTTTCGCTTGTATTTCTCCGCCATGAGTCCCTAACGTTTCTCCATATGTTCTTCAAAATATCACTTGAAATTCCATGATATACGGGTTTATTAAAAATAAGAGCATATTAGCTTAGTTATAATTTTTTCAGGTTCTTTGCATCAGGAGAATCTTACCCATCTCTTGTATTTTCAGTTTAGAATTTTTTAAACATTTCAACTTGTTCCTATAGGTATGTCAGTGGTAGGTTAAAAATTTTTATGTAATAAAACAGTCACAACCGCATAACCATATATATTTATTTACTGGAGACCGATTTCGACCACTGTTCTGGTCATCATCAGACCACTCACTCTGTGAAAAGAGTAACATGAATGTCCTTCGAGAAACGCAAATTACAAGCGGATAAATAAATAAAGCATATCAACAAATACGTAAAATCATCAGACCACTTACTCTGTGAAAAGAGTAAAATGAATGTCCTTCGAGAAACGCAATTTACAAGCGGATAAATAAATAAAGCATATCAACAAATACGTAAAAGAAAGACAGCTATATCCATGGGAGTGTGAGAAAGCTGGCGAGGAGCGGGCGCCACTCTAGGAGGCATATAACCACTGCTGCATGACGTACAATTTACGTTGCTTAAGTAGCGGAAGCTCCACCCACCGTTTCCAGCGTTACACGATAAAGAAAGACTAAATATTATTATTTTTGTACAATATTTACATACAGACCGTAAGTATATCTAAAAATAAAAATAAGCTTTATCAAATCATAATATAAAACTTAAAGTTAAAGAAAAAGGAAGAAAATAATCTATTAATGTATAAGAATAAGAATGGCGTCCTATAGAGAACCCCGAGTGTAACAATCATAAGGCAAAGATGTTTAGCAGGGGCACCACCAGTAACAATAGTAACGTTCTGAAGGTCGATGCATTACGATTGCACAACAAAGATACATAACTATTGGCTTACAGTCTTTGGTTTCGCAGTAATCCAGGTACTATCATCATAATCGATATGTTGCTGCTACGGATCAGAAAACAATATATTAACTATACGTTCAAAATTATTTCCATCACGGTCATATTCAAAATGAACGTGGCCTGGAACTACTAAAAGGAGTTACGAGCAAACAATATTAACATATAAAACATTAGCGCTCTTTTATAGGGCACAAGCGCATAGCATATTTCAGGTATAGATGGTGAGAAAGTATTACGTATATTCATGGCAATCGTGAGAAGATCAGTATGTTCCTATTCATATTATTACGCACAACATTAGATGTGAGGCATTAATCACCCCGAGATTTGACAATTATGTTTCAAACATTATAACCATTAAAGAATCCCAATGGAATAAACAACAATAAATTGAAATATCCCTTTGACACTGAAATATTTGTTTTACAAAACAGGGTGTAACATTTGCATTAACCAACATGTAATAGCATGTCGGTGTTTACTGTATGGGGATACAATGTTGTTTTTATTGTTACCAGAGAACCGGTACGCACTTTCCTAATCGTCTTTGCCTTACCTCTTTGTTGTAGCACATACGGCCCTGTATAGGGCACCATGCGTATTCTTATTCCTTTTCACTCAGTTTTACGTTTTGTATTATGGTTTTTGCAGGGTTATTTGAATTTTCGACTCCCAAGGGTATACGTTTATCCCTTTTACGTATTTGTTGATGTGCTTCGTTTATTTTTGTGCCTGTGATTTACATTCCTCTATATTCACACCTCAATAAAGTTTTGGATCACCTCGGTTCCGAGATTTCCGGAACCTCTACGGAAAATTGGAATAATGATCAACATAAACATCATTTCCGCCATTTTTATTGCTCATGAAAACCACACATTGCATGTTGTGCCACCATACAGCGAGACCCTCAGAGGTGGTGGTCCACATTGCTGTACACAACGGTACCTCCAATACCGGGTAGGATGTCCTTTTGCATTGATGATGCCTGTATTCATTGTGGCAAACTATCCACAAGTTCATCAAGTCACTGTTGATCCATATTGTGCCGCTCCTCGACGGCGATTCGGCTTAGATCTCTCAGAGTGGTTGGTGGGTCACGTCGTCCATAAACAGACCTTTTCAGTGTATCCCAGGCGTGTTCCATAGGGTTCATGTCTGGAGAACTTGCTGGCCACTCTAGTCGAGCGATGGGGTTATCCAGAAGGAAGTCGTTCACAAAATGTGGTCGATGAGGGGAGCGCGAATTATCATCCATGAAAACGAATGCCTCGCTAATATCCTGCCGATTAGGTTGCACTATCAGTCGGAGGATGCCATTCACGTACAGTACAGCCGTTCCGGCTCATTCCATGACCACCAGCGATGTACGTCGGCCCCACATGATACCACCCCAAAACCTCAGGTAACCTACACCTCGCTGCACAGTGTACTTAAGGCATTCAGTCTGACTGGGTTGCCTCAAAACGCGTCTCCGAAGATTGTCTGGTTGAAGGCATATGAGACATTCATCGGCGATGCCAATCCTGAGCGGTCCATTCGGGATGTTGTTGAACCCATCTGTACCCCGCTGCAAGGTATCGTGGATGCAGTGATGGACCACGCCATGGACGTCAGGAGTGAAGTTGCGCATCGTGCTACCTATTCCGCACAGTTTCAGTAGTAACACGACGTCCTGTGGCCGCACGAAAAGCATTATTCAACTTGGTGGCGTTGCTGTCAGGCTTTCTCCGAGCCTTAATATGTAGGTAGCGCTCATCGACTGCAGTAGTAGCCCTTGGATGGCCTGAACGAGGCATGTGATCGACAGTTCCCTTCTCTCTGTATCTCCTCCATGACCGAACAACATCGCTTTGGTTCGCTCCGAGACGCCTGGACACTTCCCTTGTTGAGAGTCCTTCCTCGTTCAAAATAGCAATGCGGACATGATCGAACCGAGGTATTGACCATCTTGGCATGGTTGAACTACAGACAGTATTAACCATGTACTTCTTTCCCGGTGGAATGACTGGAACTGATCGACTATCGGTCCCCTACGTCTAAGAAGCACTGCTCATGCTTGGTTGTTTACTTCTTTGGGCGGGTTTAGTGACATATCTGAACAGTCAAAGGGACTGTATCTGTGATTCAATACCACAGTTGACGTCTATCTTCAGGAGTTCTGGAAACCGTGGTGATGAAAAACTTTTTTTAATGTGTGTACATTCATGTTAAGAAATCAAGTGTTTTCTTTCCTAATCACTATAGGGTACGTCAGAAGAATTGCGGATGAAGTACTGGGCGGTGTTGTTCATAAACTGTCTTCCCAGTTCCTTGAATACAAAAAGCTTTCGGACAAGCAAATCAATTTTTGTCCAAAATGGTAATTTGTAGCAATGACATCACTGGAACGAAACGCCCTTCAACTTAGGATGTTTTAAATCATAAATACTCTGATGCTGAGAGACTAACTCACTGAATATTGATCTCTGTGCACGTCTCATCGCACTTGTCTTTGGCTAGACATCGCGCGAAAACAATACATAGAAGTTTCACAATCACACGGCTTCCATCGCAGCAATGTTCATTCGTGCAACGCTGCGGCGTCATCCACGCAAATGTATACAAATTCTCCTTCTATTCTGCCTCCCCTATCTCCTCCGCTACCATTAGAGCGGATAAGCCTACCGCAACGGAAACAAAAGAGTGCTTGTACACTAAAGCACTGTAGTTAAAGCAAGCCAACTTAGTTTTCCGCAAACCTGGCAAACTTTAAGGGACCCATTCACTCTACTACACCTAAGAACGGGTTGTGCTATCAATCCAACGTGACTACAGAATAGCCAGGTATGTCTTCTTCGATTTTTCTCGGAAGCTCATATATTAAAACGGTGGCAGCAGCAAAATGAAGATACAAAATTTAAAGGAGATTGAGGAGGAGTTAAGACTTGGGAAATATATAACAGTTACGAAACAGGATACAAGTGCCACAGTGGAAAAGTTGTCATATGTTTATGAGCAGCTTCAAATAGATCGGTAGGTGTCTCCCAACGCAAATTGTCACTCCTTTGTGAACCTCAAGTAGGTTACGGCATGTTCGTAAAAAAAATTTGCCAGTAGTTTCCTCACTCCAGAAATATTTTCGAAGAGGACAAAGACACAGCGACTGACAAATGTGTGGAAATGTGTGCTAATTACTTGAGGCCATTTAGCAGTTCAAAAAATGGTTCAGATGGCTCTGAGCACGATGGGACTTAACTACTGAGGTCATCAGTCCCCTAGAACTTAGAACTACTTAAACCTAACTAACCTAAGGACATCACACACATCCATGCCCGAGGCAGTATTCGAACCTGCGACTGTAGCGGTCACGCGGTTCCAAACTGACGCGCTTAGAACCGCACGGCCACACCGGCCGGCGCCATTTAGCAGTGTATAGGCTTTCTAAATTAAGGGTAAACACTGAATGAGACAGGAAAAAATATGGCTTAGGGGATATTTAAAATCCGCATTCAGGGTGGTACGCAACGTGGTGTAAAGATGAATATAATGTGAAAAACGAACTTCTTGTTTATTAAACAGCATTTGGGAAATTTATAGTGAATTATTTTTGCCACTTACATTGAATTCATCCCGCCTCAATACACATCTTATAAGAAGTAATTAAAATTGATAGAACTGGGGTCACATTTGCCTGCAACATACGCACATTACAGCAGCTAGATTTCCAAAACCTTACTTTAGTTGGCATTGTAGTATGACATACATCATAAGAGTCTTAGGAGCAAAGGCTCTCGAATTCCGCAGATGGTTCAGCTTACTACAGAAAAAAATGTATTAGAGGTGATCCGATGAAGCGAACTGAGAACACTGAGTTCTAGTCAGATGAGAATGAAGTTACAGAGATAACCGTTCACGTCGAAATGGATTAATAAGGCTGAAACACGCCGAAAACGAAAAAAAGACAAATAAAATCCTCCATTTTCTGGCCTACGAAGACCAAAACTGGATATATATTTTGTCAAGCTTCATCTTTTGATACGTATAAAAATAATTTTCTTCAACTTCCGAAAGCTACTCACAAAACTACTCTGCAGGCGTATAGAATAAACTGCTACATACGGCAGTACAGCGTGAATACGGGCAGGCAAGCAGGATTCCCTCAGCCTGCTCTTGTTGGGCATAGCTTGGTTTGGATGCAAGTAAAGCAGCTTGCCTCTTGTGCTGATCAAGTGCGGCAGCTTGCCGGCCTGTCTAACAAGCAAGCATGGGCGGATCAAAAGCGGAATGTGTACTCCACGGCATCCCCACTAGCCGCGCGTAGCAACCCACACAAACTGCTCATGTGCGGACAGGCAGCTCCTCCCTGCACGTGCTGTCCTGTCGTAAACGTAGGCCACTGATGCACCTTGGACAACGCACTTGTGTTCACACTGCGCGACGCGGCGGCCCGGGATTGTAGGTAATGGCCCAGCACAAGCCGCCGTCCTGACTGTTCCCACAAAGAGCGTACAAGACTACATCACATCGTTTTATAAACTTGATTTTCCTTAAAAGCCTTACTTTCCTTGTGAAGAAACAAACAGCCTACTTTTCGTGTCGCGTGAATTTTTAGTTCAACAACGTTTCTCAATTGATTTTGAAGAATGTATGCGGTTAAAAGATCTGGTTTTTGTACACTTTGTTATGTAACATCTTGGATTCGTAATAAGCCATTTACCTTTCCTTAATTCGTAACATCCTCAGTGAAATGACACTGTTCATCAAACACGCGGACTTAATTTGCAAACGTTGTAGTGAAAAAGTGATAGCACGTAACTTACTGTTAGATCCGTTTTAGGCCAAATATAATTGCGAGTCAAACATACCTGAAAATGCAATAACGTTTCTGAACTGGTGATGACATTTATATCTGCGTCCGTTCAGAAGCAAACGCTAGTTACTGAGTGGCATCAATGCCACGACCACAAGCCCACGGAGCTCGCGCGTGTTTAGCGTAGTGACAGACACTGCAGGAAGGAAAAAACGAATTAGTGCCGATGCATGCAGGCTTAGTTTCGGTCTCTCGTGTTGTTTTAATGATTCAACTCCACAAAACTCTAGATATACGGGATGTTTGCTTTAACTTGAACCATCTAAAGATTCGAAAAACGGAACAGAAAACTACGTTACCATACGAGTAACTTATTTGCCACAAATGTCAATATCAGGTCATTTTATTTGAACTATAGAATCACATCTGCAGCACTCAAGTAATGTTTGAAAATCAATATCAGTCATTAGTACACCAGTATACAAATACGACGGTACTCAACTGCAAGACCAGGCACACTCGATATTTGTGGATTACAGCGCCAAGTACCTAGAGTCAGAAAAAATGATTTGGGTAAGTTGTACGTTTTTTGCGGCGTAGAATCCGAATATGCAACAAAATTAGAGAGTAGAGGTGATTCCCGTTTGAAAATACAAAGTTGATCCCACCCACGCAGTAGAAGTGGTTAAGAGGTGGTCAGTTGTTGCACAGAGAAATGTCCCCTTTACCGATATTAACTTTTCAACTAGAATATTTTTTTTTTCGTACGATGCTTCGCTATCGAGATATTTAGTTGGCTCAAGTTAAAACAAACACCCTGTATTCTAATTTATCCCCGGACGTTCACCGATTACACTGGCTATGGTTTTGCAATAGGCCACACTTGTCACTATAAAAGGCAAGCAATTATTATTGCTCAACATACGACAATTAGTAAAATTTACATGTAGGATTTTGAAATAGAAGATAAGAAAAAATTGATCTGAGACTTTTCTGTAAATGGACTGTATTAAAATCTTGCAACATTCAACTTCATTGCTTTCTTGTTGAAGATGTATACCGGCGGAGGCCAAAAACAAAAATTACTTTTACAGAAATTTCTACGTCTGTATTGACTAATGCGCAAGAAGTTTCGTTTTTTACTTTTCACTTTCGTATTTCTGTGGGAGCGTAGTACAACAAGTTCTAAATAATTGAAACTCATTTCCGTCCCTAAGGTTTTCCGATTTCGATTTTTCTATTTTGACATAAGGACAGAAGTAAGTTCAGAATTTTTTAGCCTTTTAATGGTTCAAATGGTTCAAATGGCTCTGAGCACTATGGGACTTAACATCTATGGTCATCAGTCCCCTAGAACTTAGAACTACTTAAACCTAACTAACCTAAGGACAGCACACAACACCCAGCCATCACGAGGCAGAGAAAATCCCTGACCCCGACGGGAATCGAACTCGGGAACCCGGGCGTGGGAAGCGAGAACGCTACCGCACGACCACGAGATGCGGGCAGCCTTTTAATATCGAAATCATTAGAGACGGTTAACAAAAAGAATGATGGGTAGGTAGAGCATACGGTCAAACAGTCTATGGCAGGTAGACTAATTCAGCCAATCGATGCAGGTGTGCGCGACATATTTTTTCCTAGGCGAGCCGAGCTGCAGCCGGATGGTGCAGCTGATATACAATGTCGTAGGTAACTAGATAACGTAGGTGCAGACATCAGTCTGTTCTGTCATATGGAATATTCGCTTATTTACTTTAGTGGTATTGTTTTGACAGTGTGGTGACTCGTCAAGCTTTTATGCACTGAAGAAATAGGAGGCTGTGGACTCATCTCTTGAGCAGCAACAGATATTTAGGAGACGCCTTTACTACGCATAAAGAAGTAAAAACTTTCTTGAAAATTTTAATTCGTATTACAGAATGAATCATAGTACATTTCAGAATGTGTTGCGTAACACTGAAGACCTGACACATCTAGAAGTGTTGTCATCTGCTGTTATATCTTGTTGTGCCTTCATCAAAAGTGTCTTGTCCATTTCAAGTTGCAAAAATTCAATATTTTTCCCACCCTGTTTTTCTCTTCTCTTTTCTTGATATTGCGGTAGTCGGCAGAGGGGATTTTTCATCGATTGGAGCCAAAGTCACCACTCAGAATGATTTTTGTCTTGTGCCATAAATCGAAAAGAGAAAATTCTTGAGATAATGCAAAATGACTCATTTGTTCTGTTTCCACTGGCAAGGAACTGTGCATAGCTCTTGGAATTAAGGTAGTTATTAAGAAACTGTGATGGAACTTGAGCCAAGTGGAACTACTTTTCGATAGGATTTTCCCTGGATCGCCAGAAATGATTTTGCCAAGTTGTTCTAGTTTATCTCTGTAACCGTACTTAAGGTGTTTCCATTTGAATTTTACCATTTTTATTTAAATAATAATAAAATTATGTGAAGAATGTGGCCTGTTTTGTTTCCTACTGTTCCACATACATGAAAATACACACATCAAAAGAAGTTTGGCATCAGCTCGGCTCCTAGAACTCCAGAAGATAGGTGTTGACTGTGGATGTTCTGTCACAGACACAGTCTCTTTGACTGTTCAGAGATGTCACTTAACCCTACCAAAGATATAAACAACCATGCATGAGCAGTGCCTATTAGACGGAGGAGTCTGACAGCCGATCAGTTCCCGTCATTCCACCAGGAAGGAGGTACACAGCTCATGTTGTCTGTAGTTCAATCACGCCTAGACGGTCAATACTACTGTTCGATCGCATCTGCATTGCTACTTTGTGCCAGGAAGGGCTCTCAGCAAGGGAAGTGTCCAGATGTCAAGGAGTGAACCAAACCGATGTTCTTCGCACATGGAGGAGATACAGAGAGACAGGAGATATCGATCACATGCCTCCTTCAGCCCGCCCAAGGTCTACTACTGCAGTCGATGACACCTAACTACGGAGTAAGGCTCGGAGGAAGCCTGACAGTAACGCCACAATGTTCAATAATGCTTTTCGTGCAGCCACAGGATATCGTGTATCGACCCAAACGGCACGCAATAGCCTGCATGCTACGCAACTTCACTCCTGACGTCCATGGCGAGGTCCATCTTTGCAACCACGACACCATGCAGCGCGGTACGGATGGGTCCAACAACATGCCGAATGCGCTGCTAAGGAATGGCATCACGTTCTCTTCACCGATGAGTGTCGGATATGCCTTCACCAGAAAATCTTCGGGGACCTGCTTGGTGGCAAACCAGTCAGGCTGAACGCCTTAGGCACACTATCCAGCGAGTGCAGCAAGGTGGAGGTTCCCTGATGTTTTAAGGTAGCATTATGATGGGCCGACTTACGCCGCTGGTGGTCATGGAAGGTGCCGTAACGGCTGTACGATATGGCAGGATATTGACGAGGCATTCGTTTTCATGGACGACTATTCGCCCCACCCCCCCCATCGACCACATCTTGTGAATGACTTCCTTCAGGATAACGACATCGCTCCACTAGAGTGGTCAGCATGTTCTCCAGACATGAATCTTAGGGAACATACCCGAGATATATTTAAAAGTGCTGTTTAAGGACGACGTGACCAACCAACCACACTGAGAGATCTAAGCCGAGTTGAGTAGTGGGACAATCTGGACCAACATGAACTTGTAGATAGCATGCCACGCCGAATACAGGCTTGCATCAGTTCAAGAGCACGTGCTACAGAGTATTAGAGCTACCGGTGTGTACAGCATTATGGACCACCACCTCTGAAGGTCTCGCTGTAAAGTGCTTCAACATGCAGTGTGTGGTTTTCATTAGAAACAAAAGGGCGGAAATGATGTTTATGTTGATCTCTTTTCCAATTTTCTCTACACTTTGCGGAACTCTCTGATGCAAAGTTCTTTTGATGTGTGTAGTTGGACTAAGTAAATGTAAATGGACATGGTAACTTTGGATGTTCATTATAACACTTGTAATTCTTCTTCAATGACTGTCACATGTGAAATAAATTCTTCTTTATCACTTGTGCATTGACACTTTTGATAAAGGCAGACTGGAGATATGTGTTACTTGTACTACAGAAGCTGAAGGGTAGCTCAGTGACTTGGCCGGCCGCTAATTCGAGCCGGAAACATTAAATACTAGCTGAGTACCCGGAGTTGCACGGATAGTTATTTATTCCTAACTTCTATTAGTCCACCCCCTTCTCACCCCTCTCTCTGCACATCTCCACCAACCCCTCTCCCTGCCCACCTCTTCCACACTCCCTACGTCTTCCCATCTTCTGCCTACCCTGTCCCTGACCATCCCCTCCCTCCCTGCTATCTATCAACCAGTTCCTTACTCTCTGTCCATCTCCTCCTCCCCCTGTCAGAAAGAAATTTCCAAAATATAACTAATATGTGTACCCAATTCGGATGAAATCGTTCCCAGGATTTAGAAAGTGCTTTCTACCTATGGCCACTGTCTGTGAAATGTATTTTGACTAGAGATAGTAGTAAAAAAGTAATAAATTAAAATCTCATACGTGATGCGGCAGTTTTTCACGCATGGCAGTGTTTATGACGTCACATCTCCTGAACTATGTGTCATACAATGACATATTTCTCTAGGTACATTCTTCGGCAGGTGTGAATACTGTTGGCGAAAACATTGCGAACAGAGTTAGCAGTAACAAAGTAATAGATTTATAGCCCACCTGGCTAGCCATGCGGTCTAAAGCATTGCTTCCCGAGCGGAAAGGCGTGTCGGCCCCTGGCACGATTCCGCCTTGCGGATTAGTGTTAACGTCCGGTGTGCCGGCCAGCCTGTGGATGGTTTTTAAGGCGGTTTTCCATCTACTTCGACGAATGCGGGCTGGCTCACTTAACTCCCTCTCAGTTACACTATGTCGGCGATTGCTGTGCAGACACTGTCTCCACATAAGCGTACACCATACTTACACTACCACGCAGACATTGGGGTTACACTCGTCTGGAATTAGACAATAACCGTAGGTTCGGTGTAGGGCGGCGGTGGGGTGAGTGGACTGCTGTAGCCTGCTGTGGGGTTGTGTACCACTGAGGGCTACGGCGGGGACGAAGCCTCTCCGTCGTTTCTAGGTCCCTAGGTCAATACATGCACATATGCATACTATAGATTTATACGTCTTGCATGACGCGGCAGTTTTTCACGAATGTCAATGTTTACAGTGTTATATTTCCTGAACTGTGTCGTAAAATGGTGCAAGTTTGTGTCACATTCAGTAGTATATGTGAATGCTGTCTGAAATTTATGTCACGAACACATTTAGAAGTAAAGTAGCTATAAATAAAAACATCAGTCTTCATGCAGCAATTTTACTGAATTAACAGTGTGTGGTGTGAGTACTGTAAGACCTTTGGTACACACACCATCAGATTATTTGACTGGTCGCTCTAACGAAGTGGGCGAGTGTCAGCAATATGTCTCGTGGTCTTATTGTGGCGTGTTTATCTTCTGCCGTTAGGTCAGACGATAGAAATGCCACTTGCAAGTTTAGAGTAGCAGATTGATGGTGACCAACTTTAAACAGAACTTGATTAATTTTCACACACATTTATTAAAATAATAAAAAGCACTCCGTCTTCAGGCCACAAGTGGCCCATCGGGACCATCCGATCGCCGTGTCATCCTCAGTTGGGGATGCGGATAGGAGGGGCGTGTGCTCAGCACACCGCTCTCCCGGTCGTTACGATGGTTTTCTTTGACCGGAGCGGCTACTATTCGGTCGAGTAGCTCCTCAATTGGCATCAAGAAGCTGAGTGCACCCCGAAAAATGGCAACAGCGCATGGCGGCTAGATGGTCACCCATGCAAGTGCCGGCCACGCCCGACAGCGCTTAACTT
The DNA here is from genome assembly GCF_023864345.2 of Schistocerca serialis cubense. Lineage (NCBI taxonomy): Eukaryota > Metazoa > Arthropoda > Insecta > Orthoptera > Acrididae > Schistocerca > Schistocerca serialis. The sequence goes on from NC_064640.1 coordinate 473,177,463, forward strand.
CGGTGATCTCACGCGAACCGGTGTACCTTATTAAAATAATAACAAGCATAAAAATAACTTAACTTAGTTCTGGATGCTATTTATAATTGACAATCTGAAGTTCCTTTGGTCTTGGTACGTTAATCTTATTCTCACATATCTCTGATACTTGACAAAGTGTCTATACATTTCTCTTCATGGCTATGTACAGGAATATGATAATCTTATTACGCTCAGACTGAAACTTGACTATAGACTAGTACAGACAAATGCAGACTAATGCAGACTAATACAGACTCGTACAGACGAATGCCGACTCGTACAGACTAATGCAGACCGACTAATCGGAGCTCTGTACACTCGTTGTAATACCTCGTGCGTTCAGTGTGATCCCCGAGGAGAAAAGGTTCTACGTTAGCAGCAATCTCATTGGCTGCGTTACATATTATTACGCGGATCGGCGGAAGCAGAATTTGGTCCGTCTCTAAGACAGCGCCACCTCGTAGTGCAGAGACGGACGAGTGCTGCACCTGCGCTGTTGTGCTTAGCGGGGTGCGCTCTATTGGGACAGTTGTGTACGCGCTGACTACGCGTAACTATGTACACAACACAGTGCAAACGTTCACACTCGTCGTCAGTGAGAAAAAGTTTCGTAAAGGTCTGAAATTATGTTTAAAGGCTATTGTATGTCTCTAAACGCTCTCATTCTCAAATACTGGATGATTAAAGTATGGGTATTCGTGGGTCATCGACTACACTGCTTTTTCTCCCCCCACTTCCACCCCCTTGATTAGCAGGTGGCCCTTATGACAGGGATTCCTTGCTAAATGCGGTCCAGTGGCCTATGACGATATGAGGAGCATACCTACATACATATATACGTAAATTCATTTTTATAACATGTATGGATACTGGAAGTTGCCTTCACGGCCTGGCTACCAGTGTGAACACCACAATGCAAAACAAGGGTTTGATATCGGGGCCCATGACGCCCTGCTTGGCACGTCTTTGCCCAGTGCGCAGTTTGAATACACGCTTACTTTTCAGCACACTCATGCTCGCACCTGGGAAAGGCTTATAAAAGACAGCCCGCCGATGTGGCCGAGCGGTTCTAGGCGCTACAGTCTGTAACCGCGAGACCGCTACGGTCGCAGGTTCGAATCCTGCCTCAAGCATGGATGTGTGTGATGTCCTTAGGTTAGTTAGGTTTAAGTAGTTCTAAGTTCTAGGGGACTGATGACCTCAGAAGTTCAGTCCCATAGTGGTCAGAGCCATTTGAACCATTTATAAAAGACAAGAATATCACAACTGGAGGACGAACTTCTTTAAGCAATTGACGACAGCCCTAGAGTTAGCATAAAAAATTAGCTGCAACAACTAACGTTAACCACATGACTTGTGAGTACTACATGATACAGTGCCATGTGCTGTGTGTGAAGGCGCTATCACCAGCAGATTTTCCTGCATGGGTGCATTTCTGCGAATGGTTTATTCAACAATGTGTCAATCATCATTTTAGTGCATATGTGCTGTTCACTGGTGAGGCTTTGTTTCAAAGTAGTTAGATTGTAAATTTTTATAATCAGCTGGTATGAGATGTAAATGCTCACAGAATTATGAAGTCCCGCCATCAACAAAGATTTTCTGTTAAAGTTTGTGCCGCCGCGCGTGATCAGCCGTGCGGCCTCAGGCGCTGCAGTCATGGACTGTACGGCTGATCCCGGCTGAGGTTCGAGTCCTCCCTCGGGCATGGGGGTGTGTGTCTGTCCTTAGATTCAAAAATGGTTCAAATGGCTCTGAGCACTATGGGACTTAACGTCTATGGTCATCAGTCCCCTGTAACTTAGAACTACTTAAACCTAACTAACCTAAGGACATCACACAACACCCAGTCATCACGAGGCAGAGATAAATCCCTGACCCCGCCGGGAATCGAACCCCGGAACCCGGTCGTGGGAAGCGAGAACGCTACCGCACGACCACGAGCTGCGGACGTCTGTCCTTAGGATAATTTATATTAAGTATTGTGTAAGCTTAGCGACTGATGACCTTAGCAGTTAAGCCCCATAAGATTTGAAACACATTTGAACATTTTGAAAGTTTGTGCCAGCATCTCTAGTTACTGTTTGTTAAGACCTCACGTTCTTCTACTCAGGCTCAACGGAGAAACTTACCAAGCTTTCTTAGAGGGTAATTTACCCGTTCTTCTCAAACATGCTCCTTTACAAGAGCGTAAAAGCATTTACTTCGTGGAAGATGGCGCCCCTCCGTATTTCATTCGTTATGTTCGTAGGTTTCTAAATAACAGTTTCAGTGAGAGACTGATAGTTCGATTTGGGTCAATTCCTTAGCCTTCACACTGTCAGAAAATAAATCTATGAGACATTTATTTGTGGGATAATCTGAAAGCTGTTGTGTGCGGAACCCCGGTGCAAGATGTACAGAATCTCGCTTCCCGTATTTTGAAGGCGTGTAAAAAATACGCTATTCTTCAGGGAGACATCAGCACATGTAGTTTTTAGTGAGACAGCTTTTTGATGTATGTGTCGTCGCTAAAGGAAGGCAGTTTGAATAGTTTATATAGTAAAGTGTTTAACGCTGTGCTGATACGTTCTTCTCCTGTGTTTTTCCAAATAGTTCCAATGGCTTTGAGCACTATGGGACTTAACATCTATAAATGGCTCTGAGCACTATGGGACTCAACTGCTGAGGTCATTAGTCCCCTAGAACTTAGAACTAGTTAAACCTAACTAACCTAAGGACATCACATACACCCATGCCCGAGGCAGGATTCGCACCTGCGACCGTAGTGGTCTTGCGGTTCCAGACTGCAGCGCCGTTAACCGCACGGCCACTTCGGCCGGCTTAACATCTATAGTCATCAGTCACCTAGAACTTAGAACTACTTGAACGTAACTAACCTAAGGACATCACACAACACCCAGTCATCACAAGGCAGAGAAAATCCCTGACACCACCGGGAATCGAACCCGGGAACCCGGGCGCGGGAAGCGAGAATGCTACCGCACGACCACGAGCTGCGGACTTCAAATAGTAATGTGATGATGAGTTATACAGGGGGTTCCAGTTAGAGCGTGCCAAAATGTAACAGGACATAGGGAATGCTCAACTGAAAAGTATGAGATAGGGTACCTGGGATAGAAGAAGCCAGTTTAAGGAAATATAGACGTAAACGTGTCTACCGCTTCATCTAGCATTACTGATTTCCAGGTTATTTACAACCAACATGAGTGCAAGTTTACACGAACTGTGTTGTTTACTTTCATGCACATTCTTTATTTCCTGCAAGGAAATGAATAGGACGAGCCTGATTACAAGGAAGCATTCTAGGTCGCTTGACTGGAACGAAGTTCCTGTTCTATGGCCTGCGAGGTCATCTGATCTGAATCGTCTTGATTATTTTCTATGGGGACATCTAAAGTCACTTGTGTATGAGACCCCAGTGGATACGAAGACGGAATTATCTGCATTGTAGGTTTGTGTGATGTGATTCGAAACACACCAGGGACATTTGTCAGGATGCGTCAGAATCGTGTTCGCCGATGTCATGCTTGCATTGAAGTTGATTGTCGTCACTGTCAGCACATTTTGTAGGTACAGTACAAATGGTACTTCACTGTGTTAATCGCTATATTTATAGTTAACTGTAATTAATTGAAATAAAAAAGAACACAGTACCGTGATGTTAATCCTATTATCTCTGTAAGCGGGCTTCTCCCACTCCAGGTTCTCTACATCAAATTGTTCAGTGGAGCGTCCTCTGTGTCCTGTTAATGTGTTTGCACGCTCTTACGGGAACACCCTGTAGAAACGGAGCTCTAACATGGAAATGAACAGTTTCCGGCTATATACCCACGTAACATGTTTTCTTTCTCTATTTTTGATTAATGTTTCCTGACAGTTTGGCCACATCTTTTTATTACATATTGTATAAGAAACTCGTTTGCCAGATAATAAATTAAAAGGCAAAATTCGTGTAAAGGATCGATGCTTGACTCATATATTTCCATGGACTCACTAGAAACAGTACTCATTATAGAACATCTTAGAGTACCGAATACCTAGGTCTATGCTTCTGGCCTGACTTGAAGTGGAACGACCACATAAAACGCGTTGTAGGAAGAACAAGTGCAAAACTGAGATTCACTGGAAGAAACATAAGGAAATGTAATTCATCGAGGGAAGTGGCAGCTAACAAAATCCTCGTTCACCCGTTCTAGACTAATGCTCATTATTGAGGGACTTTTACGAGTTGAGGTGGACATCAACCTCCAGTGGCAAATGCTACAGGTGGGCGCACGAGGAGTAGGAGGAGATTAATGTTTAACGTCCCGCCGTCAACGAGGTCATTAGATACGGAGCACAAGCTCGGATTAGGGAAGGATGGAGAGGAAGGAGAAGGAAAGCGGCCGTGCCCTTTCGAAGGAACTATTCCGGCATTTGCCATAAGCGATTTAGGGAAATCACGGAAAACCTAAATCAGGATGGCTGAACGTGGATCCGAGCCGTCATCCTCCCGAGTGCGAGTCCAGTGTGCTAACCCATTGCGCTACCCCGCTCGGTTGGTTGGCGCAGTAAACCAGTGGGAAGTTTGCTGTTCAAGTCGTCGATAGAAGAGTAAGTCAATATACTACTTCGTTGCATATACTCGTACATATCGCATAATGACCATGACAGTAAAATTAGAGAAAGTATAGCTCGTATGGAAACTTACTGACACTTATTCCTTTCACACACTATTCTAAAATGGAACCGGTAAATGGGAATTAACAGCGGTACTCGATGAACCATCAGTAAGGTGTCTTGCGAAATATACAGGGGGGATTTGAATTCCAAACATTTTCGCAAGTTGTTCAGGGATAATTTTTCAATAAATTCTTATAAGAGATCCATGGTTTTCCGTATATCGTTACAGAGTTATTACGTTTAGTTCGACATCAAACCCTCCTTTCTCTTTGACCTACAGTTTACTGGATATTTTCAGTATATATAACGAAAGTATAATCTGTGTTTCTTTTTTGTAAACAAACTTATTTCATTCACTCATGGTACTTACTATTGACAACGTTATAAATGTAAATGGCTCATAGAAGTGTTGGCTGGGAAATCTCATCGGGTGGGTTCAGACACTTAGTCGGAAAGAGTGTTGTTCCTCCGCGCACATTGGCTCCTTCCATTTCGGATGTGTGAGGGGTGCTCCGTATATCTATCTGTGGAGTGTGAGAGACTGTAATGGATGCGTGTATAGTCTAGTGTTATCACAGTGACGATGATGAGAGAAGGTAGAGGGTGGAACCTGGTGCCAGCACGTAGCCTATTCCTTTTGAATAGCACCAAGGGGCTGCAAAGCTTAACGTTCCCCACCCGCTGGGTGGATAACCATCAACAGTGCCTCATGCCCTCACATCATGATACACGGCAGACAGGTTTCCAATTTAATCCAGGACATTGTTGCAACGACTGGTGGTCAGGAACTTGATGACACCATCTCGTCTCCCCTTACCGGCCAAAAACTGTCAATGATAATTTCATTCAGCTAGATCAATCCATCGAGCGTTTAGTGTCCTGTGTTCGGCAGGAAAGAACTAACAATCAAGTTTGAACAAGCTTTATTATAACTAAAGCGTCTTCATGGCGTGCAGTAATTACCAAAGACAGGAACAACAAGAAGCACAACAATTCTTGTCATGGCAAAGCCAGATAAGAATACAAGACAGTGAAAAGAAGTAATAACCAAAATACTACGCTACAAAATTACGAAGTGGCGTTACGCCCAACAAGACAAATTTCTACTGAATGCTACGACGAGTGTCTACTAGGCTAGAGTCGGCGTAGGTATTGGCCAGAGCTGTCCTAACTGTAGGTACTTACTACCAGTCTGACCCTGCTGGCTTGCTTATGATATCGATTCGGCGGAGTGCTACACGTAGTCACATTAATTCCAGATGGTCTCAGTTACATGCCTTTTCACGAAGTAGTGCCGTGTTTATGCGGAAAATCTGTTGATGTTTACATCCACTGGCGATGTTTTGTTTTGATCTGAGCTCTTGCAGGGAGGTCGGCAGCACACCTTGCTTGTATGTTGTGTGGGCCCTCTAACTGATAAGGCGCCGCTATGACAGCTACTGTATAAGAGGTCCTTCTCATTGTACTGTTGCATTCCACCAGTGACAGTATTAGGAAGTAGTCCATCAGGGCCGGCCGTAGTGGCCATGCGGTTCTAGGCGCTACAGTCTGGAGCCGAGCGACTGCTACAGTCGCAGGTTGGAATCCTGCCTCGGGCATGGATGTGTGTGATGTTCTTAGTTAGTTAGGTTTCATTAGTTCCAAGTTCTAGGCAAATGATGACCTCAGAAGTTAAGTCACATGGTACTCAGAGCCATTTGAACCATTTAGTCCATGAGGAATCAATATCCCCCTCCATACATCACCCCAAACTTCTATCATTAACTAAAGGACAAACTGAGTAAGTCTCAATAAAACCTTTTGAACTAAGTGTATGGCATAAATTTTAGTATCACAACTATTTAATACATAAAATACTAGGATATATGAATCCACACAGAGAATATACTGACAAACACGTTAGCCATACCTTAACTTTGGACGCATCATTCCCACACAATGCCCTAACATACGCAATATTTGGTCCTAGCCTTAACATTCAAAAGTGAAATTCACTTCACATTTTTTTTCTTATTCCTTTATTAGTTACCCATTTGTCGCCCCCCCCCCCCCCCCCTATAATAGCTCCTTCTTCATTTCATTAGTCATTTTGTAACCCCTCCCCCATCCCTCCTTCTACACATTCTACACCTCCCCTTACACTTACACTCCATATGCCTACAGTCTTCAATGAATGATTCATAGTATTCTTGACCTTGTGTTTCTTCTAAATTGTTTATTACCTCTCTAAGAAGTAACTATGATTAATAATGTTACATTTTTCTTTGTTGTTAAGAAATAGGAATTAGCCTACTTGGGGCTTTCATATGTGGTAGCTGATTAAGTTGTTAACATTACTACGTCATCTTTACATCATATAAGTAAGATGTCACTACTATAACATGTAAATAAGGTTTATAGCACTAAGATTGCAACCATATGTATCAATATCACGGTGCACTCACGTTTGTAATTCTATCTTATAAACCATTAACAAATACTAGGATATCCCTAGTCCTTATATTATGTAAAATCTAAATGTATTGTTTGATATGAAATCATTTGGTTCTTTTATTTGCTTAAATGCTTTTATGTATTATACATGTTTCACATACCTGTCTTATGTGCACTTATTCTTAAGTAATGTTGTACTACATATAACGGGATTTACATGCCTGATGATATGTACACCATAAATATCGCTTCAAACGTCACTGATTAATTAATGAGTGAATAGAAATAAGTAATTGCACTGTATTGTATTAATTCTGAATTGAGACAAAATTACACAACTTAGGGCTGTGTATTTACCTACTAAAATGTACTTTAAACAACGTCGATGATCAGCTGCACTGTTATATTTGTGGATGCAGCCAATATTACCGAGAGGTTTGTTACTGTTTATGTTAATGAGCAGTCAACTTCATTGTATACTAAGATAAACAGGTACTGCAAAGATGTATCAATTACCAAAGAAAATAAATTTCTCCTAACCTTTTCTATCCCACTGGACACCGAGTTCGAAGATTAAAATAAAAAGTCACATGATTATAACAGGAATTTCTTTGACCAAGACAATTCGATACTTAGCCAACTGTCATTCAATCAAGATGGTACACTCAGTGATGAAACAAATCAGTAGGCTCTGCCAAAACATCGATTCTTAGCCACACACCGTCAGGTGGCTTGCGGAGTATGGATGTAGATGTAGATGGATGTAGAATGTGTCTAATAGCGTATTTTAATACGACAGTATGCCATCTTAGGCAATGTATAACACTTGTAAGTAAGCATTATAAATATGGATTCTTATATGGTTATACCACTTGCTACGTATTTCACTGTTATTTTCTAATCTGCTTTATGAAATGACTTGATAATGGCACTCTGAAGCCGAAATCATTATTGTGTAAGTGTATGTAACACTGTAAATAAACAACAGTCTCATGGCGGTACTGACTTTAAAGAAATGTGACAATAAGGTTGGTCCATTCCATTACTAGTAAGACAAATCTAGACTTTGACCATTTAGTAATAAGATACTCTATTTATCTCCGAAATACTGCTATTAAACTTAAGAATCCCTTCAAAAATGTTTCACATGAATAACCTTATAACTATCCTAATATATCCTAATGTATGTTCTGATGGATGATTAACTGGTAAGAAGTCAGAGAGCAAACACATTTGTTGATGCCAGTATGAAGTGACGTATGAAGGTCCCCAGTCAGAAACACGGAGATGTAGGACAGACAAATGAGTGGTCTATTGTACAGGTTTGCTTAGTGGTCAATGGGCAGTGACGGATAACGGGAAATCACAGGTGATAGTTGACGTAGGTTAGTAGGGTGTAACTCTACTTCTAATTCGTGGTGGTTGTGGAAGGCCCGTGAATGGCGAGTTACACAGGGTAGCCGAGTGGACTCAGAATGGCGGTTAAAGGAATCAAAGGCGACGGAGTAAGGAGGGTACGAAATTATCAGACAAAAAGTCCGTGTAAAGTAGGCAGTAGGCTAAGTTGAAAATGCGACAGCTCATATACGTGGCTGGTGTATAATTTCATATCGCGAAGACACCAAACATGGCATAGCATCAATCGGCTGTGGCTAAAGCACTGGAAAAAGAGGTGGTTACAATGTATCAATCTCGTTTCTAAACAAGATGGAAATATAAAAGGTGTATGAGGACGTTTGACGGAAAAGGGTTGCAGAAGGACCTATTGTGGCTGCGTTAAAATTTTTATGAAGTCTTATAGCAATTTTTGCAGCAAATGTGTTTCTTGCGGCGTCACAGTTCACAACAACGGCGTCCAGTGTTGTAATAGTTGCAGGAATTCAGATTTCGAGTGCCCCTAACGGCGTAAGCAAAATCACAAGAAGAGCACAGAAGTTCTCGATCACAATAAGTGAATGGAATTGTATGGGGTAGATAGTGGCCTTTCAGCCATGACAGGTAACGCGACTGAAGATTCTCCAATACGGGAACGAGTTCGTTCCCAGAAAAATAAGAGACCTGTAGTGACAGTGGACTGAAGAGGGGCTGAGCAATGGCATTAACATTATAGTAAAACAATATTTTAGGTTGGGCATGATTAAATCAAGAAGTTCAAATGAAATAGGTATAAAAATCATCGAGGCAACAGTAAAATTTAACTAAACAGGTATTTTGAATGGTTATCTTGGAAACATATAAATTAATATGACAGTATAAAGTTAATAAAAAAACACTAATAAGCACAGTATAAATCATTAATGAAAATAAATACAAGCGCGCAGAGGCTGTGCATTAGTGCATCAGAGTGACTAAAACGTTCTTCCTGAATATTACATTAGAGGACACAAATTTTGTGTCAGGATGGCAATTACACTGCCAGAAACAAAATTAGTATACCTGAAAAGGCGAAGTCGATTTTGATCAGATTGTGGCGTATGCTGCATGGGAGACAGATGTATTTGATAATGGTTTCAACGTCGCCGCACAACAGATAACCTAGTGGGATAGCCACCAGAGAACCATCTCTGTCTACCCTTTAATAGGGAATGTTCATAGCGAGAAGGCTCAGTATGGGGCAAACGTGTGAAGCAAGCAGCCGACCATGCCACAGAGATGTACTTGTGCTTCCTACAGCCAAATTCGCAAGTCTGAAAGGTCTCAAATTGTGGTCCTCCGGCTGGCGGGATGATCCTTTCGGAGAACTGCCACGTAAGTTGGAGGTGCTGCCTAAAGTGTTCAACGGTTCTGGTATCAGTTGTCACGTGAACTTTCTCACACCTGTAGAGGAGGTTCTGGACGTCCGCGCAGCACAGACACCCACCAGGATCCTTGTATTGTAAGGGCAGCAGTAGCAATCGTACACTACCACAGCTTGTGAGCCCAGATGTGTAAACACCAGCTGTTGCGAACCGGTTGTTAGCAGTGGGACTACCAGCATGCACACATCTATCCCGTCTTCTACTCACGCCACAGTATCGACGTGCTCGGCTCGACTGGTGCTATCAAAGGATCATTTGGAAGCTGGAATGGCGCACCTTGGTCTTCAACGATGAAAGCAGATTCTGCCTGCAGGTAAGAAACCTGGTGAGCGCTGTTCCTACAGTGCATTCGTCCAAGACACACTGGCCCAACCCACGCCTTGTGGTCTGGGGTCCGATAAGCTACAAATATCGTTCACTTTTGGTGTTTCTGGAGCGGACCCTAACCAGCGCTCGGTATGTGCAGATTGTTGTTATACATGTTATTTTGCCTTTCTTTCAGCAGCAAGGTGATGTGTGGTTCTAACAGGATGATGCTCCCCCACACATCGCCCGTGAAGCTCAATGTGCCCTGCAAGACGTGGTGCAACTATTACGGTCAGCACGATCTCCGGACTTGTCGCCAATACCTAAGTGTAGGATGTAATGGGACGAGAATTGACTCGTGCAGCTCGTCAGCCAAGAGTCCTTACAGAACTACAGGTCGAGCAAGACTGGCAAACGCATCCCACGACTGTATTCCCCATCTGTGCGATCGAATGGATGCCATAGTCAGCGCCTGCATTGCCAGCTGTGGAGGGTACACCAGGTACTAATATACTTTATTGGTATGGTGTCTGTTCTTTCGGACACGTCCGAAAGAACAGACACCATTGTTGACCTGCTGCTATCCATTTGCACTGTTGCGGCAGTAAATTTTGAGTGAACTGGAAGCCCTTAAATGGGTATACTAATTTTTTTCCGGTAATGTATTTCGGGACCGCATCTGTTTATTTGGACTTGAAAGCGAATACGTAGCATTCACTAAGGAAATGGTTGATGAACTGACAAAAGCATATGGCTTATAGCTAGGCACTCGTGTGGAGAGGGTTGGGCAGGGGTACAGTGTAGACCCTGTCTCTTCGGACAGTGCCCAAGCCACGGTGTTTGTTTAGATATCTGTCAGCAGTAAAACTCACCTCCCTGGTGTGATGGCGTGACTTGATCACTTTCACTGGTAGTGGATCTCGGGGAGGGATGGGAAATTTAATGTTTAACAATCAATAGAGGAGCAAAAGAAAACACTTTTTAAAGGTATCGCCACGTAGAATCTTACTTGAAAATTACATAAAACTGTATGTTATATATTTATTTTTACATTTTTCAAAGAAATACTTTCATGTTTCACGCTCTACCCCACCCACGGGGAGGAATGGGATAACGCACCTTTTTTGTGAAATTATTGCGTAAACGTATAAACTATTAGGAAGATCATCTTAATACCATTATATAAAGTTGGTTAATGAACAATTTATAGCCGGCCGCTGTGGCCGAGCGGTTCTAGGCGCTTCGGTTTGGAACCGTGCGACCCCTACGATCGCAGATTCGAATCTTACCTCGTGCATGTATGTATGTGATGTGCTTATGATAATTAGGTTTAAGTAGTTCTAAGTTCTAGGGGACTGACGACCTCAGATGTTACGTCCCACAGTGCTCATTGCCAACTGAACCATTGTGAACAATTTAAACCAAGGAGTATCAAAACTTCAATAACTTCGTGAAGAATAATTTAAATATTTTAATGCCATATTCAGAATTTAGCAATTATCTTTAATGCTTAAAAGAAAATTACTGCTATTTTATTGAATACCATCGCTCCTGCGCCATATGCATTCTATGGTTTGCCAATAGGCGACATAGAATTCCCGCCAGTAAATCCTATAATCCAACCGTGCGCTGCTCGAAAAGTTTCTTTGTCAAATCTGTGTGGTAATCCTTTTCTTTCCGCTAGCTAGTTGATAGGCTAATGATATGACAATGACATGTTTCATTGTTGGACTATAAAAACTGCTGCCCACTGACGTTAAATATGCTAGCAGCTCGTCTTTTTATTCTGCTGTGAACACGTTTTTAAGCGTCCCATTCGATTTGTCAACTCTGTAGTTAAGATTATTCCCCAGCTTTGCGGTCGTGTCTTCCATCGTTGGTAAGGATACGTTGAACACCTTGGATGCTTATTAAACTCCCATTTCAGAAGATAAAACGACTGAAAGTGCAATTTCCATTCGTTTAATATCCAATTACTGTGATAATACTCTTTCTAATGCAAGTTAGCGGCATTTGAAAAAGTAAGGAGAAAGGAATAAGTAAATAGACAAAATGCATGACCTCTCTGCATGATAGCAATGGAAAGCCTATCGATGACTGCTCCGCTAAAGCAGATTTACAAAACACATCCTTCCTAAATTCCTTCTCGAAAGAAGACGAAGTAAATATTACAGAATTCGAATCAAAATCATCTGCCACCATGAGTAATATAGAAGTAAATGTACTCGGAGTACTGAAAGAACTTAAATCACTTAATACAACCAAGTCTTTCGATCAAGAATGTATACCAACTAGGTTCCTTTCAGAATTGGCTGATGCAATAGATCCACACTTAACGATCATATACAACCGCTCGCTCGACAAAGATCCGTACCCAAAGACTGGAAAGCTGTACAGGTGACACCAATATTCAAGAAGGGCAGTCGGAGTAATCCACTAAATTACAGGCCCATATTACTAACTTCGATTTGCAACAGGGTTTTGGAACATATATTATGTTCCAGCGTAATGAATGATCTCGAAGACAAGGGTCTATTAACACACAGTCAACACAGATTTGGAAAACATCATCCTCGCGAAACACAAGTAGCTCTTTACCCACAGAAAGTGTTGAGTGCAACTGACAAGAGATTTGAAATTGATTCTGTTTTCCTAAATATCCAGAAAGCGTTTGACACTGTACCCCACGAGCGGTTTGTAGACAAGTTGCGTGATTGTGGAATATCGTCTCAGGTATGTGATGTGATTCGTGATTCCATGTCAGAGAGGTCATAGTTCGAGTAACTGACCGAAAGTCATCCAATAAAACAGAAGTGATTTCCAGTGTTCTCCAAGGTATTTTATAGGCCTTCCGCTTTTCCTTATCTGTATAATTGTTTTAGGAGGCAGTCTGAGCAGCCGTCTTAGGATTTTCTGCAGGGAATGTTGTCCTTTATCGTCTACTTAAGTCATCAGAAGATTAAAACATACTGTAACATGACTTAGATAAAATATCTGTATGGTATAAAATTGGCAGGTGACAATAAATAATGAAAAGTGTGAGTTCATCCACATGAGTGGTAAAATGAATCCCGCTTCGGTTACACGATAAGTCTGTCAAATTTAAATTCTGTAAAGTCAACAAAATACCTAGGAATTACAATCACGAACAACTTAAATTGGAAGTAATACGTAGACAATGTTGTGGGGAAGGCGAATGATCGACTGTGATTTATTGGCAGAACACGATCTACTAAAGAGACTGCCTACACTAAGCTTGTCCGTCCTCAATAGAGTACTGCCAATCGGCGTGGAATTCTTACCAGACAATATTAACGGAGTACACCGAAAAAGTTCGAATAAAATCAGCACGTTTTGCACCATAGAGAAATAGGGGACACAGTGTTACTAACATCATACAGGAACTGGGGTGGACATAATTAAAATAAAGGCGATTTCCATTGCCGCGAAATCTTCTCACGAAATTTCGATCACCGACTTTCTCTTCTGAATGAGAAAATATTTTGTTGACGCCACCTTACATAGGGAGAAACGATCATCATAATAAAATAAGCCTCACGGAAAGATATAGGTGTTCGTTTTTTCAGCGCGCTGATCGAGATTGGAATAATAGAGAATTATTGTGAAGGTGGTTCGATAAAGACTCTGGCACTTCAATGTGACTTGAAGAACATGCATGTAAATGTAGAGGTAGTTTAAAATATAGTTGCATCAAAAAATGTTGAGACATGATGGGACATTATGTATTTGTGTCTTGTCCCGTTCCACCCCAGGAGCAGATTACACGTTAACTGGTTTTATAGGACGTAATACTTGAGGGAATTGATTGTATTATATAACTAATGTACAGCGAGTTGCATGCACTTTAAGACTGTGTGCCATTTAAGGGAGTACAATTACCAATCAACAGCTTATTATGCTCTTAAATTCACAGGAAGCTATGAAAAGGAAATTGGAAAAATGAAGGGCAAACGTTCACTTGCAACTCGCAATCCAAACCAAGCCAAAATGGGTGTCACTCCTTCCATTCAGAGACATAGTTACATGTCGCTATAATAGGTTGCAACATTCACTAGTCTAGAAAACCGCACAATCCTGTTTTGCCCTGTATCCCGTTCCGCCTCTAGTTCCTTCCTGGTTACTAAGGTTTGCAAACAAACATGGTAGTATTTTATGATTTTGCCTTGCTTCAGTTCAAATAGCAGGCGTAATAGCGTGCTGTAACTTCGGTACTATCCCTACCCTAAGGTGTTTCGAACCATATGATATTTGTGTGTAGCAGAAAAAATAATATTTTCTACTTGTATCTTCCCAGGATTGAATTCGAGATGGTTGTACTTTTGCTGACCGAACTTTTTCTTACATAACGAGTGTGGAACAGAATCTTAAGGAGCTCCTAAACAGTGTCTTATAAATTCGTGCATTGTACTGGAAATGCTAAAGGATAGTTGTATTTCTGTTGCTTGCAATAAAATTGTAGTAAGATGCGGGGGTGGTATTTTGCAGGGGACTCGGAACAGTTAGAAATAAGTTTTTGTATCATATGGGAAAATACGTTGAGACATTGATTGAAAATATGTTTAACATATAACTAACTGATAGGCAGACCTGGCGGGTATTAAGCGTCCTGGCAGAGTCTGTATGGAATTATGTAATACAGCAGCTCGTTAGATCTGTAGGGACAGAAAAGTGCCACCACATACAGTTTGTGCTTTCTACGCAGGATGTCAGTACAGGCTGTACGCCATTCTTAAGCCTATAAATCAGCCTGAAATGTGAAAAGCTGCATTGCAAATGAATGCTTAATGCGTGAAACAATGCTGAAAGGTTACGCAAATACAAGTAACGTCATGTGTGAAGTGAGGTGAGTGATAATTTTTAAGTAGCAACCTGTATACATACTAATGTTAATTTTGATAAAAAAATTCAACATATACTCATAAAGTAAAATGGTATTGGCACTTAGCACTCCCGTTAGGTTCAGGCCACAGATTTAACAAGGTGAGGTTACACTGACTTCCGGTTGCTTTGCTTTGATGTCTATAGCTTTCCCTGTTTTCAAGACCTTTCGTAAACAAAAATCTAACCTTACCGGAAAGAATATGGCATTTCATTTTATGAAAAACAATAGAAATAAGGTTCAAATGGCTCTGAGCACTATGGGACTTACCTTCTGAGGTCATCAGTCGCCTAGAACATAGAACTATGTGAACCTATCCAACCCAAGAACATCACACACATCCATTCCCGAGGCAGGATTCGAACGTGCGTCGGTAGCAGTCGCGCTGTTCCAGACTGTAGCGCCTAGAACCGCGCGGCCACTTCGGCCTGCCAAAATAAATAATGCTTCACTTGTAAGACATTAGTGAACATAGTAAGATTTTGTTTTGTTTCAGGCTATGACTACCTATTACAGAAGACGTCTTACAGACGAAGAAATTCGTGCTCAAGTAGAAAATTTTCCAAGTGGTACTGATACGCTATCTCAATGCAGTGACGGCAATGAAGAGCATATGATGCGTAGTACTCCGCGGAATAATAATGCCGGAACTCCTCTGTCATGTAGTATTACTTCACAAAATTTAACATAACGTGCAATATGTGGTAACGAGGAAGAAGATAAGTTCAAATTCTATCTCTTCGGGTATATGATAGTTCGTCACTGAATCTGGGTGGGCAACAGTGCAGTTCACTTTCTTTCTTATTATCATGAAAATGAAGTACGCAGTGTGTCCAGTACCCAGAAACATGGGACAAAGGTTGAAGTGAGGGTACTGACTATTGTACACGATTGTTGTGAACTCATGGGTGTCGTAGATAAAACTGACGTGGTGAGATCTCTTTATGAAATGGACAGAAAGTGAAAATATTAGTTACATAGACTGTTTTATGAAATGGTGGAAATAACTGTTCTGAATTCCCAAATTTCACAGTATGGTGTAAAAGGTACGCTTCCATTCATTAATATCAAAGGTAAAACTGCACTTAATCCACTCACAATTGGAAAAGAAATGTCCAAAATTCAAGGACAGCCGCAAAAGTATCACAATTTTTCAGTTACAACTTCAAGGAGGAGAAATACAGCATTTTGGCATCAAACGACGTACGTTTGCTGAATACAGGACCTTACTGGCTAACATTCGTCAGTTGTTAATCTATAAAGATATCGAGCGAGGTGGTCCAGTAGTTACCGTACTGGACTTGCATTTGGGACGACGGTTCAAACCCGCGTCCGGCTATCCCAATTTCAGTTTTACGTGATTTTCCTAAATCGCTTCAGGTAAATGTCCGAATTCCTGAAAGCGAACACGCAAATTACTCCATCCAAGAAGATGTCAAAAAATCCTTAGCGTTTGAGTAATTAACTAACGTTTACGTCAACGCGTTTCGAGATAAAACGTAACCAATTTATAACTAATAGCAAAAAGTTCGTTCTGTTAAGTAAAAGAGTGTAACTATCGATAAAATTCAGTTTGCTGATACCCTCGCTGTATCTTCGGCATCAGTAAGTTCATACAGAGTGTTCACATGTGACATTTTTATACATTTGTAGGTAGTTCCTCTTTAACCCTAAACTGCTGTAGTGGGGTCCCGGAGAACCCCAGAAGATAGAATACAATAAATAGTACGTGAACGGAACAACAGATAGCACATGTGTTCTTGGAAATCCTTAGTGAAGTGCTGCCTTTTAACGCGGAGTGTTGAATGCGGTGTTTCCAGTATTATTGTATGAGATATAGAAAAAGAGGTCTCAGAATACCCCACCAGAGTATTAACGTAAGTTGTTTTTGACTATCTCAATTAGTGTTTTACGCAACTGAAATCTTAGAGTACTTCGAAAACAGCACACGTTACATGATAACGTTAATTGTTAAGGTTGTGTGACTATGAATGCATTATTTTTCAGAATGGCATCATCGCAGTCATTAACAGATGACGAGTTGGAAAGAATAGTGAATGATCCTGCGTTTTTGCAACCTGATGAGGAAACCACAGCAGATGAGGATGAATTTATACTAAGTGATCATGACCAGAAAGTAGTTGTGAAGAATCAGATGCTGAGGCGTGTAATAGACCTTGCGCTGACCAATATTCTTTTGGAGAAAAACAGTGCTACATGTGGTCAAAAGAAGCTCCTCCTCTAACTCGTACCCGTGCTCGCAATATAGTTTGTCATCTTCCAGGTGGTAAAAGTGAAGCAAAAACTATTGATTCAACTGAAATATTATCTGCTTGGGAACTGTTCATTAGTGAAGATTTATTGCAACTAATACTCACCAATACAAATGTCAAGATACATGACATGTCAAACAAATACAGAACTCCTAAGCCAGCGTTCGTAAAGCCGCTAGATATAATAGAACAGAGAGCATTTCTGGGTCTGCTTTATTTATCTGGAGTAATGAAATCCAATCACGAAAATGTTGTAGGACTTTTTGCTAATGATGGAACTGGTCGTGATGCGTTTCGCGCCACTATGAGCGTTCAGAGATTTTTATTCATTTTGCCTTGTTTGCGATTCGATTGTGCTGCTACAAGAGATGCTAGGAACGCTGATGAAGACTTGCTGCTATTAGAGATGTGTGGGAACTCTTTATAAACAAATTTCAAAAGTATTATGCTCCTGGAGCGTACGTGACAATCGATGAAATGTTAGTACCCTTTCGTTGTAGGTGCAAATTTCGCATGTATATGCCCAAGAAGCCAGCCAAATACGGCCTCAAAGTTATGTGCCTTCGTGACTCACGAACATTCTATTTATGCAATGCATGTATTTACACAGGAAAATGGAGAAATAAAAGTACATTATCAATTCCAACACAGGATGTTTTGAAATTAATAACACCAATTGAGGGAAGCAATTGACATGTGACAGTAGACAATTGGTTCATGTCACTTGAACTCTGTGATCAACTATAAGCCAAAAAGTTGACTGTCTTAGGCACTCTAAAGCAAAGTAAACCGCAGATCCCAGAAGAATTCAAACCAAACAGACGGCGCCCAGTAGAATCTGCATTATTAGGGCATAGCGAAGGAAAGACAATTTGTTCTTATGTTCCTCGGAAAGGTCGAGCTGTTGTGTTGCTTTCATCTATGCATCACGATCAGAAAATTAGTAATCAACAGAAAAAACCTGAAATGATCATTGATTACAATGCCACATAAGGAGGAGTGGACGCACTGGTCCAAATGTGCGCCAATTATTCGTTATCACGGCGAACACGCAGATGGCCAATGTCTATATTTTATGCCATTCTAAACATATTAGGAGTCAATGCTGCTGTCTTGCTTCAGTGCACCAAACAACGTGATGAAACAAATGATTTAAAAAGAAGAGAATTGCTACAAAAGCTTGGAATGGATTTAGTGGAGCTGCATATACAACGTCGAGATGTCCGACCCCTTTCTCGTTAACTGAGAGACGTTGTTGTTAAACTTGGTGGTACTCCTCTTACCTCATCATCTTCAGAGCCAGAACCCATGAGGAAAGCAAGATGCTACATGTGCACAAGAAATGTGGACAAGAAAACCAAAAGAGTGTGTGCAAAATGCTCAAAACATGTTTGCCCCAACCATAGATTTTCAGTGTGCCAAAATTGTTTGTAATCATATCTGAAATATGTAAAAAAGTTTATCATATTCAGCGATAAAAGTGCAATTCAAAATAAAATTTCCTTAAATTATAGTTTCGTTTTTCTTATTGGGGTACTCCGAGACCCCACAAGATTATTAGTGTATGAGCATTTCACTAGAGTAGTTAAGGGTTAATTTTTCGTCTGCGTTGGACTTACGAGGTACCTGAATGGAGTATTCTTTTCATGAACATAGCCGCATGAATATTAATGGACTTCATCACGGCTTTAGGAAAACGTGTTTCCAGACAAATAAATGAGGCCATTTTTGCAAGAGACAAAATGGCAAATTTTCTTAGACAGCATGTATTTAAATCAAATTCATGGTATTTCAGGTTACACACCAGCAGAGGTGTAAGCTTAATGTGTGGATAGGAAGTGTGCGTAACTGTCCTTTCAACATCTCTTACAGATGCTTTCTACCAAGACTTCACTAACAGTACTCTTCCATTGTTGCTACAGGATGTTTCCCAGCAAATAAATAGGAAGAATGTGGAATGAACCTGCTGGAGCTTCAGTATATTATAGTCTTATTATGTGAGATGGAGCATACTCTGTGTAATGTTTACCATGCGAAATGAACAGAGAGGGAAAGACCATTTTCATGGCCTTCACGATGCCATAAATTCAGTCCTTTGGATTACAATCTGTGGTGACATCTGAAACATATTTTTTTAACGCATCAGACATTCCTTCTTGGACATATGGAAGAGATCGCTTCTACAAACTTATCTGTACCCTGCTGCGTTTTTCTGTCTGAATGTAAAGGCCAGGGAGTATTCTACGGTTTCCACTAATATATGGACAGTTTCAGGAGAAAGGTATGTGACGCAGCTAACGCCAATATGTACGTGCATTTCAGTGACGTCGCTTCTGGAGCGGCCAGGAAGGCACGATAACAACCCGCTTTAAAAGTTGTGGCGGGCTGCCTATTGAAAGGCTCGAACTATACGAAGCAGATGAATTGTCTAAATTTTCTGACACGCCTGCCGCCTAGTGAAACTATGCTAGAGGGCATATCACGGATCGAAATTTGGACAGATGCTCTATCAACCGAAATTTGTCATTTTTCCGTATATCTTGTAATTTTGACGCAACGGTCTTCTGACACGCAGGATATATTCACTTACAGCACAAATCATTATGACTACTACCCACCGTGAAATTGGAAGCCTCCTTGTGGCTTTTCTGGCACGTGACCCGGTAATAAAAGTATGTCAACGGAGCAGACACGGACGGAGCATGACCCCAGTGAAGATATTGGCCGCCAACGGTGAGATCCATTGAGAAAAGTGTCTATGACAGAGGGCAGATTATTGCACAGAGCCAGTTAAATAGCATCTCGGAAACGACGAAACTGGTCGAATGTTCACTTGCTGCTGTCATGACCCTCTACGGAAAAATATAGGAGGACTGTGAAGCTACCACTAGGCGCTAATGGACGTCCACGACTCTTCACACAACGTGGGTTTCGAAGGCTTGTCTGCTCTGTAAAGTAGGACAGATGGTGATCTGTCGCACCTCTGCCGATAGTGCCCAATTCTGGTGCACACATAAGTGTTTCGGAGCACACCGTTCGTCGCACGTTGTAGAACTTGGCACTCCGCAGCAGACCACACCTACGAGTTCTTACGTTCATCCAACGACATCGTCAGTTACGATTGCAGTGAGCAAGAGACCATCAGGTTTCGACCGTCGCTCAATGAAAACGTGTCGTCTCTTCAGGTGAATCACATTTTTCTTACACTACGTCGATGGTCGTCTCCACAAATACCATCATCGAGGTGAACTGCGGATCCAAACGTGCAGCGTGCCATGGTCGCAGACTGGTGCGAGCAGTATTATGCTGTGCGAGACATTATCCTGTGCTTGCATGAGACCTGTGGCAGTAATCAAAGACCGAGCGGGGTGGCGCAGTGGTTAGACACTGGACTCGCATTCGGGAGGACGACGGTTCAATCCCGCGTCCGGCCATCCTGATTTAAGTTTTCCGTGATTTACCTAAATCACTCCAGACAAATGCCGGGATGGTTCTTCTGAAAGGGCACGGCCGACTTCCTTCCCAATCCTTCCCTAATCCAATGAGACCGATGACCACGCTGTCTGGTCTCCTTCCCCAAACCAACCAACCAACCAACCAGTAATCAAAGACACGCTGACAGCTGCAAACCACGTGCATTCTTCATGCTTGAAGTCTTCCCCGACGCCGATGTCATCATACAGCAGTATTATTGTCGTTGTCTCGGAGCTAGAAGCGTGCTACAGCGTTTTGAGGAGCATTACAGTGAACTCACGTTGATTACTCTACGACCAAATGCACCTGATGTAGATCCTGTGGAATCTATCTGGGTTGGTATAGGGTGCCATCACGTTGTACGCAAATCATCGAATTACATGACCTGTGCATACAAATCCAGTACCATATACCACCACAAACCTTCAAACTAACTGTGAGATGCCTGATACCCAGAACCAGTGACGATTTCGTCCCAAAGACGGACAAACAAGCTATTAAGTTGGTGATCATAATGTCAAGCCGCCTCAGATTAATGTAACCACTGCATATGTTTGACGTCAACGTGCAATAATCACTCATAGAATTCAGGGGACAACACGACAAGAGTAGGGTATATAAATCGTATCGGTAGAGGGGAAGGGTGGGGGGGGGACGAACGAAAGAAAGCAATCGTTGTCGAAGTGCAGAACAGGAGCGATTTATCTGACTTCCAAAAGGGGATGATCATTGGCTTTCAGGCGAAGGTCGGAAACATTTCCGAAACGTCTAAGTTTGTGAATTGTCGACGTGCCGCCGTGATTAAAGTATAGCGTGCGTGGCAAAACGGCGCTGCCCAAAACCGACGCCGTAACAACAGGTGTGCACAACGGGTAATAGACGGCAGGGGTGAAAGACGGCTGAGGAGATGGCTAATAAACGTGCATCTGACAGCCCAGGTCAACCAAGGGTGACGAACGGTGTCTACTCAATGCCGTTCACCGAACGTTGCTGCGGACGCACCTCCACAGCAGGCACCTGGTTCAAGTTCCAGTGCTGACGGCTATTCATCGGTGATGAAGGCTGGAATTTACACACCAACACTCCAGCTGGACGTCCAATGAGTGGCGACAGGTGGCCTTTTCAAATGTATTATGATTAATGCTCCATCGGACAAACGACTATTAGCGTATATGGCGGGACGCATCTGAAAACAATTACCGGCGATTACAAACAATATCCGGAAGGGTCAATGCCAGAGGATATTCTCTGGGTGCCATCGTCATTATAGAAGCCCCAGTGCATCATCACAAGCATACATCTATCTTTTGGGACCATGTCCACCCCTACATGCTTTTTGTTTTTACCCTGTGCAATGGCATCCACCAGCAGGACAATGCAACATGTCACACAGTTCACAGTGTACGTGCGTGATTCGAAGAGCACCGAGATGACTTAACCGTATTTCTCTGGTCAAAAAAGTGTCCGAATATAATGGGCAGACCTGACGACAACCCGTTAAGAACAGATGGGTCGTGGGTTTGAGGCGTAGAACACGAAGCCAAGAGAAACGCCACAACTAACTAATATATAAGTTTAGACCAGTTGTGGCTTTTCAAAGAAATAGTATCTGAGGCGATAGACTTATACAATATAAATAAATAGAAGAAGGTACTGATCCCCTATAGTACACAAAACAGGCTAGCTCACTGTTGCGGAAGCAACGAAAAAAGCATGACAAATTTGAAATGACATATTCGCGATATTTTACTGAAGCTCGAAACTTTGCACGAACTTTAATGCGAGATGCTTGAGAATCTGTGTGCTCACCTCGATCGGGTGCCCACCTCGAACGGGCAGATGCGAAATGTAATTAGAAATTTCACTAAAACATTTCTCCGAAAATTATTTCGGGCCCCCAGGCATCACTGGATGCCGATATGGAGGGGAATGTCATCAGCACTCCGCTCTCGCGGCCATATGTCAATTTACGAGGCCGTAGCCGCTACTTCTCAATCAAGTAGCTCCTCCGTTTGCCTCACAAGGGCTGAGTGCACCCCACGTGCCAACAGCGCTCGGCAGACCAGATGGTCACCCATCCAAGTGCTAGCCCAGCCCGTCAGCGCATAATTCTGTGATCTGACGGGAACCTGTGTTACCACTGCGGCAAGGCCATTGGCAAGTGTAGGCCAGATGTGCCTTAAATTCAAATAAATAGTATTTGAGACCGTTAAGAGATTCATACCAAATAAATTAATAAAAGATGGTACTGATCCCCCATGGTACAAAAAACAGGCCAGCACACTGTTGCAGAAGCAACGAAAAAAGTTGCCAGTGGGGACACTCGAAGAATGATATATGGCATAATTTCTCCTTCCTACTAACTCTGGCAGTACGTAATTTTATGGTGACTGTTTGTCCTTTGCAGTTCTCCTTTATCATGAACTGTTTCACCAGGTCGTAGCGTCGGTCCCTGCAAAATATGCCGTCACAAGTATTAGTATACCACGCTTCCCCACACCGTAATCTAATTTCCCACTATGTTGACTTGCGTTTTTTGTGTTCACCCAGGCCCTCCTGGTCAAAAATTGCGCTTTTGGTCACCATTGGCTACTGTTAGTTCGGATTATCATTCTCAATAAAAATTAAATTATCACATTATGCTTAGCTCAGATCACAAATCGATTTTCACTAGTATCACTTTTATACAATTAAACATCCATCTACATCTGTTTCCGTGTGATTTCTTCTTCCCATCATTATTTTAATCTACAATCTTATTAACTCAGAGGTGGACGTGCACGGTGAGATTTCATACTACTGCCTTGCCTCAACTTGAGGTGGGCTTAAGAAGCTGTAGCATCTATTATTAGGGCTATTCGGAACGCAAGTTCCGATTGATCGCGAAATGGAATCCACTGTGATAATCAGAAATATTTTATCTACAACAGTTAGCTACAGCTTCCAGCCACTGCTCTACATAGTCACCACTCCGATTTAGACATTTGTCGTAGCGTTGTATCAACTTTCAAATACCCTCGTCAGAGAAGGCAGCCGCCTGTGCTTCCCGCCAATTCTCTCTAAGCTCATCTATAGCTCGTTGTCTATGCGAAAATGTTGTCTCCATAGCCAATTACCGGATGTAGTGTGGGTGATCAAATACTTCCCGACCAGTTTCATTACCCCTGCAGACTGCGACCGAGAATTGTCATGAAGTAGGAACCGTATGACAATGCTGTAGTTTTGGCTGCATAACATTAGGTGAAATGTCTCACCAGGACCTCATACTTGGCGGGAGACACTATTTTCTATGCGTCTTTATGTGTCCACCATGCGCTCAGAACTGAAAAGAGCGAAGTGATGCAACCGACAGGCATACTAGACACACTGCCGAACACATATGTGCAAAGCTTTATTAGATTTTCACAGTGGTTTCCATTTCTTGACCGATCGGAACCTACTTACCGAATATCCCTCGTAATATCAGTAATATCGCATTGCACTGACATAATTATACAATACTCGATTCTTCAGACGCCGCTGCAGGGAATACTGTCGCTACTGTATATTTACCTGAGCGGGGTTAAGTCTTTCTTGGAATATGCGAGCATCAATATCTATTTCTCAGTGAGTTATCTGAGAATAAAGGTCGTCTTTTTCATTACTTTCTCACTCTCTAAACATACTGTGACGATTGTAAAGTATATAGGGATATTTTCTCCTTTTTTGAAAACATGGGGCTGTACACCCACTTGGTCCTTGAGAGAATATTTGTATTTGCTGTTCATTGATTTTCGTGTCTGTTTTCTGAATAGTAACTGATGTTGATTGAAACTCTATCTGAATTATGTTCCTGCGGGTGCGATTTTTCAATCTTTGGTATTTTCATTCTCATTGGCACATATGAGCACTTACTTTTTATTCATTACTTAAAATAAAGTGCTGTCAGGAGACGTAGTATTATGTTCTTATTTATGCAATTCTCAACCGACAAGATAAGAAAACTCCAGGGTACCAACGCCAGCAACAGATACGTTGAGACTTGGTATTTCAGTGAATCATGTTTTTGTAATTAGGCATTTGTACTTTCATTTGCATGACACTCGGATTTCCCACAAAGAAAAACACACTGACACTGATAGATTTCATTAGGATGGTTGACCGTCTTTATTCCCGTTTGTCATCCTTTAATTTATAGTAAAGGCCCCTTTCATGTTCCGTAACACTATGAAAGTTAGCTTTCTGCCTTATATTTCATTTAGTCAGATCACGTTGTTGTTTAATACACTAGTGTATTTAATAGACTGAGGAATACTTTTAGGTAATTAAGATCATAGTCATACCTTGCAATGCACCAAGGCTAAATTAGAACAGGTATTACCGGCTTTCAGCCTCCTCTTCAGAGACTGATTTCAGTGCTACAGAAAGATGTATCGAATACTACAGCAAGTCCAAGAAATATTACTTAGGTTTCACCTAATAGTTTAAACTGGTGCTATGCATTACACACACTCACTCACACACACACACACACACACACACACACACACACATACACACACACAAATCGGAATTTAGAATCATGTTCAAAATAATCCGTATGATCTGAATTTTGCGCCATGTGCTAAAACATCTTAAAACTCAGGATGTTTACCGTGTACAAAAGAATCCAAACGATCTGATTTGTGCACACTGTTCAACAATACGTAAAAATATTGACAATAATACAGTACGTCTATGAGTAAAACACATAAGCTTCATATGAACTGTGTTAATTGATACCATGTTCATAAGCATGCGAACGAGATTAATTACTTTTCAAAAAAACAGTTACAAAATGTAGCCTACAGTATTTTCAGTTGTTAATGGGACGTTTCACCGTAACATTACTCTCTTCGTTCTTTGTCGGTCCGCAACATTTAATCGTTTTCCTAACATAGAGCTGGCTGTGGTGGGCTAGCAGGTAGAGAAATGCACTCCTGTCCTGGAGATCCCAAATGGTTCAAATGGCTCTGAGCACTATGGGACTTAACATCTGAGGTTATCAGTCCGCTAGAACTTAGAAATACTTAAACCTAACTAACCTAAGGACATCACACACATCCATGCCCGAGGCAGGATTCGAACCTGCGACCGTAGCGGTCTCGCGGTTCGAGACTGAAGCGCCTAGGACCGGTCGGCCACACTGGCCGTCCTGGAGATCCCATGTTTATTTCCGGTTAGGTGCGGTCACAGGCTTTCGCCACAGACTACACCTTTCTTACTTAACACGTAGTCACCCTAATCACTCCCTTAAGTGTCTAACTTGCCAAGCGAGTGAAAAGAAACCATTCACGTAAATTTTTTAACTAATTGTGAACGAAACCAAATGAGGTTTATGAACGCAAACTGGCGACAAATGTCCAAATAAATAAGTTTCAGCTGTAGGAAAGTTAGAGGAACGCTTTTTGAAGACTTACTTCTTTGCATTTCCACTTCCTTCTATTATCAGTTTAATTAATACTTTATCAAACAATAAGGAAGAAGCCACACACTACTCCAGTACAAGGAGCCCCTCACGTTGAAGTGCCTCATGCTACCTCCGAAACGTAAGGCGATAAAAAGAAGTAAAGAACACGTAGAAATCTCTTATAGTACCAAGAACTTATTTCATAACATGTGATGACACGATAACATTTTCTCCTCCCGACAACCTGAAACATTAACATTGTTTAGAACAGGCCTGTTTTCTATATTAACGTTTCCACTACATTAAAGTGGATTTGCTGTATCGGATACAGCTTGGTGGACAACGAATTCTCCCCTTGCGTGCGTACAACGGGCGGCCGTGTTTCCTTTTATTTTTGTCATTTATCGCAGTAAGAACTCTCAGTTATCAAATTTGAACGTTTTCATCAACAAACTATAAAGGACTCTCTTTATTACAAATAAATTGCGTTAATGCTCTTAAATGCAACACTAAAATCATAAACATAACAATTTTACCCATAACGGATTACGGTGCGAGGACGTGACTGCTAAATAAAATGAAAACTTTATGATACTTCATTGGTTAGAAAGCAAAAATCATCCATTGAGGCAGTTAAAACACAAAACTAAGCACGTTATTTTAACAAAGAGGAGAACTGGGGATGGATATCGTGTCAACGACATGATCAATACTGACGCAACATATATTACGTACTAGGAGTAAAACTGTACAACATGACATGTGACAAGATATTACAGCCAGAAAACTGATACAAGCACTAATTCACCTAGTCAAAGAACTATCAAATGTTTCTAATGAAAAATTTAACTGATACTTTGTGAGAATTGAACAATTTTCAGTTCGTGCACGACTATACCATGTGCAGCTCGTTATCTTTTCGTAGTACTATAAGAGACAATATTTCTCCTGGATTCACATTATCACATTCGCTTAACGTCTTTTGCTTTATCTTAACTCACTGTTTGTGTGAAGGTAAAAAAAGACCAAATGTCGTTCTGCAAATTGTTCACCTTCAGAACTTAATAGTTTTAGATTAGATAATACGAGTGGGTTAGACCAGCACGTAACATTTTTAATGTTGGGCTCCATAAGGTTCCCTTTCTGTGCAGCAACCGTGGAATATAAAATTATTTCAGCCGGCCGCGGTGGTCTAGCGGTTCTAGGCGCGCAGTCCGGAACCGCGCGACTGCTACGGTCGCAGGTTCGAATCCTGCCTCGGGCATGGATGTGTGTGATGTCCTTAGGTTAGATAGGTTTAAGTAGTTCTAAGTTCTAGGGGACTGATGACCACAGTAGTTAAGTCCCATAGTGCTCAGAGCCATTTGAACCATTTTTTATAAAATTATTTCGTCGCTACAAGATACATAAATCAATTGTTTCCACGACTGGTTGCTATATTCTTTATGATTTTAACCACGTAATATGTCCGACGATCAAGACGACGACGTCGGCGGGGTCATAGGAGACGGAGTAGATCTTAGTTTTGGGTTTGATTGATAAAGACGTTGTCCTAGCGCTTTCAAAAAGAAGCGTTCCCACATTAGTTTTAAGTTGTTAGAAAAATCACACCTTGCCATTTGTGTTAGAGCCATATAGTTGATCATGATCCAAATTATCTACATCTACATCTACATCTACATTGATACTCCGCAAGCCACCCAACGGTGTGTGGCGGAGGGCACTTTACGTGCCACTGTCATTACCTCCCTTTCCTGTTCCAGTCGCGTATGGTTCGCGGGAAGAACGACTGTCTGAAAGCCTCCGTGCGCGCTCTAATCTCTCTAATTTTACATTCGTGATCTCCTCGGGAGGTATAAGTTGGGGGAAGCAATATATTCGATACCTCATCCAGAAACGCACCCTCTCGAAACCTGGCGAGCAAGCTACACCGCGATGCAGAGCGCCTCTCTTGCAGAGTCTGCCACTTGAGTTTATTAAACATCTCCGTAACGCTATCACGGTTACCAAATAACCCGGTGACGAAACGCGCCGCTCTTCTTTGGATCTTTTCTATCTCCTCCGTCAACCCGACCTGGTACGGATCCCACACTGATGAGCAATACTTAAGTATAGGTCGAACGAGTGTTTTGTAAGCCACCTCCTTTGTTGATGGACTACATTTTCTAAGCACTCTCCCAATGAATCTCAACCTGGTACCCGCCTTACCAACAATTAATTTAATATGATCATTCCACTTCAAATCGTTCCGTACGCATACTCCCAGATATTTTACAGAAGTAACTGCTACCAGTGTTTGTTCCGCTATCATATAATCATACAATAAAGGATCCTTCTTTCTATGTATTCGCAATACATTACATTTGTCTATGTTAAGGGTCAGTTGCCACTCCCTGCACCAAGTGCCTATCCGCTGCAGATCTTCCTGTATTTCGCTACAATTTTCTAATGCAGCAACTTCTCTGTATACTACAGCATCATCCGCGAAAAGCCGCATGGAACTTCCGACACTATCTACTAAGTCATTTATATATATTGTGAAAAGCAATGGTCCCATAACACTCCCCTGTGGCACGCCAGAGGTTACTTTAACGTCTGTAGACGTCTCTCCATTGATAACAACATGCTGTGTTCTGTTTGCTAAAAACTCTTCAATCCAGCCACACAGCTGGTCTGATATTCCGTAGGCTCTTACTTTGTTTATCAGGCGACAGTGCGGAAATGTATCGAACGCCTTCCGGAAGTCAAGAAAAACAGCATCTACCTGGGAGCCTGTATCTAATATTTTCTGGGTCTCATGAACAAATAAGGCGAGTTGGGTCTCACACGATCGCTGTTTCCGGAATCCATGTTGATTCCTACATAGTAGATTCTGGGTTTCCAGAAATGACATGATACGCGAGCAAAAACCATGTTCTAAAATTCTACAAGAGATCGACGTAAGAGATATAGGTCTATAGTTTTGCGCATCTGCTCGACGACCCTTCTTGAAGACTGGGACTATCTGTGCTCTTTTCCAATCATTTGGAACCCTCCGTTCCTCTAGAGACTTGCGGTACACGGCTGTTAGAAGGGGGGCAAGTTCTTTCGCGTACTCTGTGTAGAATCGAATGCTGCGAATTATGCTGCAGCGTTTGCTTTAATTGACTTCATGTCCTCTAGAACCGCGATTCTTTCGTCCGTAAATGCAAATTTTCTACAATGTCTTTCCTCCAAGCGATGTAAACCATGATGATATGTGGTATTGCGCGATACACTTTTTTTTGGTCGACACATAAACGGTGTTAAGACTCCAGGCTTACAGACACTGATTCCGTGACTATGTTACAAACTTTCCGAGATGACGCAGTCAGGTAACTGCATAAGTTTGAGGTAAAGGACCATGGTCCGGAAACGACCGATTCGAAAATTATAAACGAGAATCGTTCTGATACCTCTGACAGAGGACCTGTTCTACTGCAGTTTCTTTGCTTCCAATATTTTGGGAGGATGGGTCATAGACCAAGAAAAAAAAACTGTAGTTAAAATTGGCTCTAAAATCAACACCTTAAGAACTATAAGCACTTGATCAGTGGAACAGTTGTTTCACAGAAGCAAAGATGAAAAAAGTGCTCATAGATCTTAATGTGAGCACTTTAGAGCCCATACTCACTGTGCACTTTTCTTATTTTGGTGTGTACTAAATCCTTCAAAAATGTGGAAAGTAAAGGGCTTTCAGGATAAGGGCTCCACTGTTAGAGGTATAAGAACGATTTCCACTTATAACTTACGACTCCGTCATTTGCGGCCTAGGGTCCCACACCTTACATTGACACGTTTACCATTCTTCACCATCTCTGAAAGTTCGTAACATGATCACGGAATCACCATGGATACTCAGAATTACGCCGAGATATCATCCGAAATCTAACAGGACACTCTCGGACTTACAAACTGAAATACACAGTTAACGCCAACCACGACAGTGGTACAGGAAACATTGTAGTAACCGACAGTTCAACTTGGTAAACTATAGATACTTAAGATAACGTTAGCTTCAAGGGGGCGATGGCGCATAAACTATAGTATTTATTTTGTGTAATGTTTGAATACGCGCCTTTTTGGCTATAATTGTGGCACTTTAACTGTTGAAAATCATTAGTCCCGATAACAGATTACTGTTACAGCAGGCATTACAGTAATTAATATTTTTAAGAGATTCATTCAATGAAATTTCGGCAACAGAAATTATTGTAATGAAATTCTTTTGCATGTGAGAGGGACAGTAGAGGGAAGAACAGTTTGCAAGCAGTGGCCGTTACAGTAACATTAGTGCAAGTAGTAGGCTATATTCCTCTCGGAGAGTATAAAACAGATGCAGCCAGTTTTAACATTCCAGAAGGAAACAGCAGCGTGTTGAGTGATATAAAACACGAAGAAAAATTTGAAATTTTTCGCTAATTTATTAGAAATTTTTCTGTCATTGAATGCTACGATTTCTCTTTCCAAAAGCGCTATAAATCTAATACATAGGTCTGTCAAATGTAAAGTGTCCCCGTACCTTTTGACAATGGACTGAAAAAGTCACAAGAAATCATTGTGAATTTTCGCTATTAAATGCATAAAAAAAGCTCAGAAATGACGTCGCTTCTTATGGACATTGAAAGCAGGCTACAATGAATACAATAATATCGTTTAAACCTCAAGGATTGGTGCCAGATGGAAGAGATGGCTTCGTATGTAAACTTCTCAAAAACGTTTTAGAAAACCTAAATACCTTCAAACGTGTTTGACTTTAGAGTCAAGAGGAGCAGGGAATGAAAAAATGAGCATCAAAAACTTAAAGATAACTTTGCTGTAAAATAAAAATCCAATAACCAAATTATAGGCACTGGGTTCGAAAGTGCATGTCGTTACACACATTCGAAATCATTATCTGCTGCCGGGTAATATTTGGTATCGTGTTAGTCAACTCAGTTCACTATAACGCGCTTGAATCCCCCTTGCCATAATGTCCACAAGGTGATCGAGATGTCACAGATCAAGCCTGTCCCACTCTTCAACAGTGTCCCTCATAAGGTCACCCAGATCGTGGAAAGGGCTCTTGTGACTATGACTACGCGTTACAAGTACCATACGGCGACAAGTGTGCTCAGTTGGGATCATGTCGGAAGGAAGTCTTCAAATACGAAATGTTGACTGTAAGGGCTGCATTATAAAATACCAGGATCCAATCCCGATACGGTACTACTCTAAGATTACCATCGACAGCGAAGAGAGGCTTCCACCATCCGTACGTGATACAAGTCCAAAATGATCTGGACTGACCGTTTTACATTCAAAACCTAGGGCTCCAGGCACTGATACCTGGCCTCCTGCAAACTCTTCTATAACCATCATTAGTTGTCCGACGTATTGTGTTCACTTGTGCAGACAGAGTCCGGCGCCATTGGTCAGTGTCTATTTCCAGAAGTTCCGTTCCTTTCACTGGGCCGTGGATAAGTTTCACTGTTATTCATAAAAGATAGGCAGAGTCTAAATTTATCCTGAGGACAAGATTTCGTACTGATTCGATCGAGGTAGCCTCCCTAACTGCGTTGAAAAAGGCAGTCCGTAGTACTGTTGCATTCTCCTCGGATGCCTACGAACCGCAGTTCGCAGATAGCAGTTATCAGAAATTTGTTTTTAGCAGCACGTACCTACTGCGAGACAGATTTTCTCTCTCTACTTTCTCACGATAGAAGTTGATCGTTCCCATGACGCCAGTGTGCTGCATGCCTACATGGTGTAAGCTTGAACTGATCCTTCTACATACGTAGAAACGCTGACCAGTGCTCGAGTACATGATCCAAAACGACCCGTTCTCAGCTTGAGAGATGCCGCTCTGCTGACGTAGACTAGATGCAGAAATACGCTGGATGTCCAAGAGAAACCTACAAATCCAGAATGATATGTACTTGCATATTATCCTAGTGAATTATCGTAGCAATTTCCTGTGGTTAAAAAGCGTTGGCAAAGAGGTTTTCAATAAAAAAGACAGAGAGAAAGAAAGTAATGACGAAGCTGGAAAGCAACACTGCAGGAGAAAGTAGTACGCCTAGAAAGACGACGTCGATTTTGATCCGAAGATGGCTTATGCCATCCGGGGGATTGCTGATGTACTGACAACGGTTTGAACGTCGTTCACCAGTACATAGTGTAGTAGCATAGCAACCAGAGCGCCATGTGTGTCTACCCTGTAGTAGGAAATGTTCACAGCCAGAAGGCTCAGAGTGAAACAAGCAGGCAACCATTTGACGGAGACGCACTCGTGCTTTCTGCATCCAGCTGAGGATGTTTGAAAGGGGTAAAATTATGGCCTTCCGAGTGGCGGGATGGTCCTTTCGCGGAACTGCTACAAAAGTTAGACGTGATGCATCAGTTGGGCAACGATGCAGATATCAGTGGTCATTTGATCATTCTCACACATGTGGACGTGGTTCTGGACGTCCACGCAGCACACGCGAACGCTAGGATCATCGCATTATAAGGGCAGCAGTGGCAGATCGTAGAGAGCACAGCACAGGTAAGACGGCTTGTGAGCCCTGTCGTGTTGACGTGCTAACACGAATTGTTACAAACATGGTATCCGCGGTGGACTAAGAGCATCCACACCTCTAGCCCGTCTCCCACTCACGCCACAGCTTCCACGAGCACAGCGTGACTGTTGCCGTCAGAGGATCACTTCGAAGATGGAATGGGGTGCCGGGGTCTTCAGTGATGAAAGCAGATTCTACTTGCACGCAAGTGATGGTCGTCTGCACCTACGAAGTGGACCTGGTGAGCGCTGTCTCGTAGACTGAATTCGTCCAAGACACACTGAGACCACCACACGCCTTATGGTCTGGGGTGCGGTAAGCTACAACTCTCGTTCACCTGCGGTGTTTCTTGAAAGGACGCTAACCAGCGCTCGGTACGTGAAGAACGTACTTTTGTCACTCTAGCAACATAAAGTTAATGTCTGGTTTCCAAGAGGATAATGCTCGTCCATAAACTGCCCGTGAAACTCAACATGCTGTGCAAGGCGCGCAGCAACTCTCCTGGCTAGCACGATCTCCGGATTTGTGTCCAGACGAATACGTGTGGAACATAATGGGACGAGAAGTGACTCGTGCGACTCGTTAATCAAAACCTCTTACAGATCTTAGTGAACAGGCCGAGCAGGTGTGGAATACCGTATCTCAGAACAGTATTGGCCACATGTAGCGTCGACTGGATGCCAGAGTCAGCGTCTGCATTGCCACCCGTGGAGGTTACACTATAAATTAATGTGGGTGCTCCAGCACGGGTCGATACCATGTGCCTCAGAACCGCCTGTGCTATTACTCTGTAAATGTAATGATTTCAGGTGCTGTATATGCACCGTTGCAGCAACAAATTTTGATGAAATGGAAACATCTGAAGCAGTGTACAATTTTTTTCGGTACTGTATTTTAAGGCTTCTTTACAGTTTTTTCTACCATTCAGCTCCATTCTGTGCCAGATGTACGCATTTATATGTGGCGAAAAAGATTAGTGTATGAACTCCAGGCGACGATATCGTTAGGGATAAATGATATTCCCTCGGATCGTGCAAGCGTGGGGAATGGAATTGAGTTCTTAAAAAAGGAAACTTTTTAACTTTTAGCTGTCATGATTTATGAAATCTGTTTCTAGCGTTTCTTAATGTTAACAATCACAGCATAATTGTTAACTGATTACTTTTTCAACTTCATGCGATAATAATAACAGGGTAATATGGGGCTAAGCAAATCACTTAAAATTTTTGAGCCCCTAATGGGTAGTACATATTTTATTACGCTTATTAAAATGTAATGGCGAGCAGCTCATAGTTACAAGTTTTCTATGATAAAGGTATTCTGCTTCCAGATCTGTTGCTCTTCATTGTAAACAAAGAAACTAAGTAATAAAAAAATTGTAGGGTTTTTTGAGTCGTAAATGGGGCTACGTGAATCATTGTAAACTGTCACGCAACTATACACAATACGGAAGACTACAATTTTAACTTTTCCAGTATTTGTCACATGCGTTTCCCACAGCTGAATCGACTACGACCAGCAGCCGCCATACAAATTTCGTGAAGCCACACCCTGCTCTTACCACATCTGATCCCTTACCCTTTTTTCACATGTCTAGGTTCGTAATATTTGGTGTTTTTGGTAAGGCACTAGTTATTCCTCCGACTCAGCTCAAGTTGATGATGAAGATGGAGCCTTTCCTGACCGGCCACTGTGGCCGAGCTGTTCTAGGCGCTTCAGTCCGGAACCGCGCTGCTGCTACGGTCACAGGTTCGAATCCTGCCTCGGGCATGGATGTGTGTAATGTCCTTAGGTTAGTTAGGTTTAAGTAGTTCTAAGTCTAGGGGACTGATGACCTCAGATGTTAAGTCCCATAGTGCTTAGAGCCATTTGAATTTTTTAAGCTGTACCTGGATTTGAAGGTTTCTCCTAAACACCTAGCGCATTCCTGCACGTCTCCGATCATTCTTTGCAAGTTTTCAAAATACTATTTTCTGTTCCCTTTTGTAAGACTAAGGTGAACTGGTGAAGTCAGACTTTTTGTCTCATCTCGCACGTGTGGTGCATGTGGTTTTCGTTGAGGCTGGAAAAACAGAAGAAGTAAATGAAGAAGATGATGTTGCTGAGCTCTGATGTTCCGAATTTCTTGGAGGATGACAAGGAGCTGCAGGGCCTGGATATACTTCTGATCTGTGGTAAGAGAGTGTTACTAATCATTCAGGAATGTGGACGAAGGAAGGAATTTGTGTGATGATATTGTGCTGGGACTGAAGAGCAAAATTCCCGTGCACAGCATTTCCTACATTAGCTCCACGTATCCATGCAACATTGAAAACTATACCAAAAACAATTTCGTAGTGGAGGTTGTGTGATTATTGTGTATAATTCGGCTGCATAAATGCTTTAATAATGACGAAATATTATATATTATATTCTGATTCATAAATCCACATTGAGACTGATCCACGTAGACCATATGAGAGGGGGGGGGGGGACGTCTCCCTCTTGTCCCCATGTATGGGCCCTATCGGGTTTGGCAGCACATCGGCCCTCACCATTAATCCTCCACGCGCGGGTGACTAAATGGAGGAAATGAAACAATAAAGGTGTTTAAATGAAAATGGTAGAAGACAAACACGTCCAATTTAGTAGTAAATATTATGTACGTTTAATCCTTCAAAATTACTCAATTACACTCTAAATTTCAACATTACCGTACGGTTCTGTGTCGATCACAGTAAAACTGAAGTCATGGCAGCTTCTATAACATGGTTATAAAAGGTTGTAAGGGTGATTCTACGTTGGTTGTAGTGAGAAATACTTATTAAAAAGAAATGGATACATTGCCCGCTTTCTGAATATCTTAGAATTGAAGTTTGCCAATCAGGCAATTACGGAAAATATTCAAGCGGACCGCCAGATGCAGTTAGTGTCAGTTGTTCTCACAGCGTAGATAACAGCGCACGAAGATGCTCAGCCTTTCTCTCGAGTTCGATCCTTACTACCGTCGCATCTCCTATTTTTCTATCTCTCTCCTGTTCAGTTTTAAAGGACCATAGAAAACCAAACTAAGTACACATTTGGCAACACCGTCTCTGGCGGGCCGCTGTATTTAGCTCGTGGAACTCGGAAAAGTCGTAACGTATCGAATTACTTCTTAACAATTACACTCATATTCAGAAAAAACAGAACACCTGGAATCAGTAGAGATTGGAGGTTTATATTCACAGCACATGTACATTAGTATGTTCTGCAGAAATGACTAGCATTTCAGTCACCTTGGTGCAGGTTATGTCCTGTGGCCTAGTAGGCACAGGGTCCGCCATGGCCCTGGTAACTAGTTCCATTTGTGATGTCATCGATGCGTAGAAGGTGCGAACGACGTTCTGTGGTACAGCCCTTCATACTGCATTCACCTGGCTCCAAAGTTTCTATGTGTGGTGGTTGGCTCTGGGTCACAGCGCTGCACCCGTCGTTTAACGATATGTCCCACTTTTTCGGTTGGTGACAAGTCTGGTGATCTGCCGGACCAGGGTAAAAGGCTGACATCCTGTGGCACCAAGAGGGCACGTGTTCGTGCAGCAGCTTCGGTCGTGCGTTGTCTTTCTGAAAAATAGCGTCTGGGGTGTAGGGCAGAAAGGGTATTGCTATGGGTTGCATGATGTCATTCATGTGGGTCCCACTATCCACAGTGTCCTGGACTCGCACCAACTGTGAATTGTGGTTGTGGCCAATAGCATCCCACAACATAAGACCTTGAAGTGGCGCTGTATGTCTTGTGAGAATGTAGTCATTGTGATTCCACTCTCCACGTTTGCGGCGAACCAAAATGCGGCCATCATTTGGAAGCAAATAGAAACTGGATTTGTCTGGAAATACCATCTGATTGTGTTCCTGTCCCCCGTGACGTAGTTCAATACACCACTGCCGCCTATCATGTTTCTGCAGCAGGCCAGTGTGGCCGTGCGATTCTAGGTGCTTCATTCTGGGACCGCGTGACCGCTATGGTCGCAGGTTCTAATCCTGCCTCGGGAATGGATGTGTGTAATGTCCTTAGGTTACTTAGGTTTAAGTAGTTCTAAGTTCTAGGGAACTGATGACCTCAGAAGTTGGGTCCCATAGTGTTCAGATCCATTTTGTCTCTGCACATTAGCCGCAGGTAGGCGGAAAAGTGGGCGACGCACCAGTAACCCATGTCATAATAAACGGCCACGGACTGTTACCCCTGACAGTGTACGATGAGTTAGTCTGTTCCACTGTTGCGCCAGAGCCAAAGAGGATGCACATTTGTCCTGCAATGCCATTCGGATGAGATGCCACTATTCTCGGGGTGTGGTCTGGGTGGTGCGACCTGACACATCTCGATGTGTTCTACGGCATTCTGTGAACCATTCGATACCCACACACTGCACTGCCAAACACTACCTCCCACATGAGTAGCAATTACCCAGAATGATGCATCACATTCTCTCATGCCAATAATGCGTCCCTCTTTAAACTTATTGATTTGACGGTACAGTTCACGTATATTTTTGCGAGGCATCCTGCACCTCTGTTCAAGTCACTCTGATCCTTTAAATTAGATCTATAGCGACAACGAGAGCGGCGGGCACATTTTAACGGTGGGTGGTATTGTGCCGCGAGGTCGATATTGACCTCGAACCCGCTGGCTGACATGATTGAAATTCTAATAATCTCTACGGAAAACACTAATGTATATGTCCTCTGAATTGGAGCCTCCTATCTCTAGTCGTTCATGGTGTTCTGTTTTTTTTTTCTGAACATGACTGTATTTCTCAGCACAACCTCCCTGCAACCGAGCGAGGTGGCACAGTGGTTAGCACAGTCGCATTCGGGAGGACGATGGTTCAATCCCCCGTCCGACCATCCTGATTTAGGTTTTCCGTGAATACCGTAAATCGTTTCAGGCAAATGCCGAGATGGTTGCTTTGACAGGGCACAGCCGATTACCTTCCTCATCCTTCCCTAATCCGATGAGACCGACGACCTCGCTGTTTGGTTTCTTCCCTCCATATCCATCCAACATCCCTGCAACACCTTTACAACCTTTTCAGACGTTTTCTGACCACCCTGTATACTACTTCACCGCGATGTATGGTTTCTAAACGATGTACAATACCTTTCAGGAACTTGGTATAGTTCAAGTCACTGCATCTTTAGTAGGCAAACAGTTGTGACATGGGGGAAGGGGGATCACGGTTTGCTGTTCTGAAGTCCCCATCCACCTGCACCCACCCCCAAACTGATGTAGCTATCACAACCATTTTAACATTGTAAGATGGCAAGAACTATGACCCTTACATGAAGTCATTAAAGATCACCTAACTCACATTGAGCAAACAGTAGGGTTGAACAAAAATGACTGACAAGGCTCAATGCATCTTGTAGACAGTATAGTATGGATGTATTGGAATAATTAATATTGGGTGATGGTTTTAAAGTAATTCACATAACATGAAAACTTTGTGGAAACACGTCAATTTACTGGAGGCTAGTATATCCCAGGGAAGTATTCAGAG
The DNA here is from genome assembly GCF_023864345.2 of Schistocerca serialis cubense. Taxonomy (NCBI): domain Eukaryota; kingdom Metazoa; phylum Arthropoda; class Insecta; order Orthoptera; family Acrididae; genus Schistocerca; species Schistocerca serialis. The sequence continues at coordinate 473,215,837 of NC_064640.1, forward strand.
TTGACCGTGTTCGGCTGGGGAGCAGTGAAGGTAAGCGACAATAGGCAGCTTAGGGTGGCTAAAGCTCTGAGAAAGCAGTAATGGAGCATGGCCCCCAGCTGCCTTAAGATGAGTGACAGTGAGTGGGTGGTTGACCCCATGCTGGTGTACGAGGAAGCAGACGGAGAACTTTTGCACTGTCGTCCTGTTTTCAGTGAGTGACGGATTGAAATACGCTGGCCTCCAATGGGAACGTAGGACCAAGGAATTTCAAGTACTCTCGTGGGAGTCAGAATCGAGGAAAAAGTGGAGTTTTGTGCAGATGCTAACCTTGATGGGTGGCCTGGGAGGAGCTAAATAGCGGAAGTTAAGAGGAAGGGAAATTTTGTGGGAATTTGTTCACTTCCCAGATCAGGCATTGGTCAGCGCTGGGGAGCGACGCATAATTCACGCGACTTGCAGTGCAATTGGCCTCAGTGATTTTGCTGGAGGGGAAACCAAGGCAAAGAGCGGACTGGGAGAAGTCTCCGTAGTGGTCTTCTGTTCCCAGCTTTCCTAGAGTGTGGACATGGCGTTCTTTACTCAGCTTGCCTGAGAGAGAGTGAGCATCTCTGCAGTTTAGGACATAGCAAACGGAACGATTGAGCTTGGAGTTTTGGTTCAGCTATGTACTGAGCAAGATAGTTACTAGTGAATAGACGAGCACAGCCTTGCAGCAACACAAGGCCGGCCAACGTCCACACAACGACCACTCCCCGCCACGCTGAATTCGGTGATACTGCACCCGCTCCAGCTTCAGTTAGGCACTGATTAATTTTTTCGATCATGTCGCCAAAGTTTCCATGAAGGTTTCATGAGCCATGTATTGTGGAATTCTTCTCCCACTTCGCATTACGCCTGGGTCAATCGATATGAATTAATTTTGATTTATCGCGCTTTACTCCATGTAAACGTAATTTATTACCACTGCCTGTTAGGAGGGTCATGTAATGTAATGATTGAAGGTCAGGGGTTAAAATAAATTTCTGCTAATCGACTGCATCTGTTTTTAATCGAGTAGTTGAAATCCCAAGTCAGTTTCTTAATTAATTTTATGTTCAACATTTGCATATGGTGTTCAATAGCTGAATATAACATCAATGTGCACCCTTCTTTAATTAAAAGTGGTCAATTCTGAATCAATTAATGTCAACACTACCACCACAGTTCAATCAGGAATCACAGGGCCTTATTACGTTCTTTGCATTATCTGATATTGCGGCAGTTTTGCACTCTCTGTTGATCTGTTAGTCAACTAGCTGGGGTGAACACACGCCAAAACCAGATAAGTGATGGGTGGGGTGTTACATATGGATGACCCATGCCAGGATACGATACTTCAGGATTTGCTAGGAAGTAGTCTTGAAAAAGGAAATTTTTCCACGTCATATATTGCTTATCCATTTTTAATTGAAAAACCGGTAGCTTTAGTTACAATAAGTTACATTGTCCTCTTCATGTGCTGTCCTTTCAAATTGACATTTATAGGTGCCTATACATTGTATTTGTGATTTGTTGGAGTACTTATAATTTGCAGTGCCGTAATCAGCCGATGCTGAGCACACAGAACACAATCATTGGTACTAGCCGTTTTGGGAGAATGCTTCATGAACTGTTTGTCAGGTCACTGCTCACACCTAGTGTATCAATTTGTGTCCTGATATATGTTTTGCGTTATCTAATTATTGAGTGTAAGGGGTACCTGGGTTTTGAGTTTTCATGTAACGTAAGAGTGCAAATGATAACGAGGGAAAAACCCAAGACAACAGCAGAGTGTTACCTGGGAGAACATGGGTGATAGCATGGAAAGCTCTACCGATGAGCGTGGCGAACGTGAGTTGGAACTGCGTGAAACCGGATTAGTCGGCTGAATAGCAAGGACGTTGATTCAGGCAATGATACTGAGGGCTCGCGGGACGCAGGGAGTACAGGATTAATCCATAAGTATGGAAGATCCAGCCTAAGAAGCCAGAGTGTGTTGGAACAAAACGGTGACCGACCATTATCAAATGATTCATTCACAAGTGATCCGACGGGGGCGCGGAAACGGTACTTGTCTAGATATCGAAGGGTTCCTCAGAACAGAGGAGAAGAGTCGCATTTCAACCACAAAAGAACGAGGATCAAAATGCGGCTACTCTCAAAAATATTACGGACCTGTTGCAACAGACGGTGAACGTAGAGCAGAGCGCCAAACTTAATGCCGAAATTAAAAAGGCGAATTCGGAGCTGAACTATAGGCTCACGGAAGTTCATAGGGAAGTAAAAGAGGAGGTAAAGAATCTCGGCGTCAAAATAGAGAGAGAGATAGCCATCATCAAACGAACGGCAATTGAAGCCAAATTAATTGCGAAAGGTGCAAGGAAAATCGTGAGAGAAACTCGGGACTCAACGCAGAGCACGGCAAAAGTACTAAGGGTCATAATATCAAGGCTACAAAGTGGGATAAAACGTGTCGAAGAAAAGCAACAAGAGCAACCGGACATAGGGCCTAAGGAGATGTTGAAAGAGGAGGTGGCGATATTAAAAAGAAATTTAGAGGACGCGGTAAAACTGCCATTACAGAGACATCAGGAAAGGAGAAGTGTATAATTACTGCGTCGACTGATCCTTCACTTGCTGGAACATAGATACCCGCTTCAGGTTGTGTCAAAGTCGATGCTATAAGCAACGGGAGCCACGAATTGATTCACAGATCTAAGGCAACGACCGAGGTAACCACGGACGGCGCGCAGCAGTCCAGTGAGCACAATTGCTGTCGGCTGATTAGATGTACCGAACAACTGTCGAACATACAGAGGGGCAGAGATGACGATAGCGTGTCGGAAAGAATTATTTCACGCCCCAATGTCACACGAATCGTAAGAACGGGCGAAATGATAACTGGAATGATGGGTGGTTCGACTACAAGCATTTTGTTTCAGTCCGAAAGTTCCATCACTACAGGGACGAAGGTAATAGCTTGCATCCAAAAACTTTTATGGGCCAATTCGAGTTATCCTTGCCCCCACACTGGCCATTGATGTACCAGCTGGATTTTGTGTGCTCCCATATGGAGGGCGCGACCGCTGAGTACATGAGAAATGTAGCGAAGACGAGCGTCTCGTTCGAAGAATTCAAAAATTCCTTCTTGGGCAAGTATTGGTCTAAAGAAACCCAAGAAAGGATAAAACAAGAAATTATGATGTCCAGAGATAAGGAAGGGGCAGGGTACCGGAGTCCGGTAAATTTTTTTGAAAATATGACAAAAAGGAACGAGTACCTAGACAACCCATGTAGCGGTGCGGAATTCGTCGGATTATGCTACATGAAACTTCCCATTTCGTATCAACAATCACTTGCTGGTCGTTGTGGTAGCGATACTGAGGTATTTAACGGCATTTTGCGCGAACTGGAATTCGCATTTCAAGAGGAACAGGCGTGCGAGAAACGCCGACATCGTAAACAAAATAGCAACCGTCGCAATAATGGACCCCAGTGGGATAGTAGGCCAGTACCGAACTACAACGGCCACAATCAAGGTATGAGTAATGGAAACTCGAAAAGAAGGTGCCGGCCGAAGTGGCCGTGCGGTTAAAGGCGCTGCAGTCTGGAACCGCAAGACCGCTACGGTCGCAGGTTCGAATCCTGCCTCGGGTATGGATGTTTGTGATGTCCTTAGGTTAGTTAGGTTTAACTAGTTCTAAGTTCTAGGGGACTAATGACCTCAGCAGTTGAGTCCCATAGTGCTCAGAGCCATTTGAACCATTTGAAAAGAAGGTACACGGAAGAATAGCGACACTCTCAGGAGCAACATAAAAAATCACAAAAGACTTGCGGCGGTAATCAGCAATCGGGAAGGAACAGGAATAATGGTTACCGGAATAACAACCTGGAAGAGGTCGAAGTCCGCCCTCCGAAGCCTGGTACATCCAACCTTAACTGGCAAGATTACGACTGACTAGATCAGACCCCGGACGTAGTAAATATAGGCTTAGAATAAGGATTTTTGCTGAAGTGTCTTGTTTGTTTGTGTATGTACTGATCTTAGTGGTAGAATGTCTCGTTTATATGTGGCTATATTTTGTGTTTTTATTATTAATATTGATATCTCGCCTCTCGGTGTTGTGAAAGTGAAATGCACTAGATTATTTTGTAAAAACACATGAATAAAGAATAGAAAACAAGTATTTCTGGGCGTTCCCCTAGAAAAAGACAAATTAGGGACTCTGTAAGTTATAGGAAGGTTCACCGTAATTGTATCTCCGTCATTGGAGAACACATTTAAGGTGGCCAGTCCCGTAGGTCGTTACGAGAACGCACCGACGCATCTCGTATGCCCCTGACTACGTAAGAGGTGGACAGCTATGCCCAGTTGCGTGAATTAGCGCACCCAGTGCATGTTAAAATGAACCGAATGTAATCATCTACAGAGCGAACAGCAGCATTAATACGCCAGAAATACTTGTTGATACCAAGATAGTGTAACAACTGCGAGCGTGAGCAGTGCGCTATATTAAAGTGCGCGTATAGAAAGTTTGGAAAAAGCATTCTTTATACCAATTGCTTCATATTCTATTAATTAATTAAACCAAACAAGCAATAAGCCTCCTAATTCAGGCGATAGCAAGGAAAGGGGTTTGTATCATTCTCGCTAACCGCTTTATCGCAATAAAGAACAGCGGTAATTGTTTATTTTCTATTGTACTTCGACGGAGCGTGAGTAATTCATAATCAAACCAACAGTGTTTGTCGATATTTTGCGTGATATTTTGAAGTCCTCCGGGAAATGTAATTGAATGACGAGCTGCGTTAGCGTAATGGTTGAAGTGTCGCCGGCACGGTAGCTCAGCGTGCAGCTGGTTTGCCTCTGTAATAAAAAACTGAGTGGAAGGATCAACCACCGAACTTGAGCAGGATGTCTTGCGACGTCCGCAACGACCAAACACACACTCACACACAAAAGCGTGTTCGGTCAGAGGGTTAGCGCCCCTCTGTAATAAAAAAACTGAGCTAATCGATCAACAACGAACTTAAACAGATGTCTTACGACGTCCGCCCCGATCAGATGCAACGAACAAAAGCGAACAAAATGAGATTAAGAAAAAAGGGTATGGCTGCTAAGCGAAAGGTTCTGAGTCAAACCTTGCTCGGTGCTTAATATTTTCTTTATTTAAAAACAGTATCGAAGTGGCTTACTTCTTGAATTTTATTCGTTTGACTGTAATTTTTTGAAACTTCTTGTGGCATCTAAAATCGACCATACGGAAAGTATACGCTATGGCCCTGAGATGAGTAGCCTTGGCCGATTTCTGGGTGCTTGCGGACCGGCAAACCCTTTGACACGCCACAGACTGTGAATGCCTATGAGCATGCGCTGGAGAAGCAGTGCAACGCTATCCACCTGTAGAGTGGGAAAGAGGTCGTCCGCGTGCAGGCACCTAGGAAGTGGTGAAGGGTTGTCACTGTACAGGCACATTTTGCTCAACAAACGTTTGTGGTTGACATTGAGCGTGTTGCCGAACTGGATTATTTTAGACGGACTCGAGTTGAGCTCCTACAAACTGTCGTATTTGAATGTGAAACGTCCAGACTTCTTTTTGTATGTGGCGGCACCTTGCTGTCTGAAGCATCACTAAGCTCGAGAATGACATCACAGTACGTCACGTTTTTACGCGGTTACTGAGTATTTTTGCACACACATTTGAGCCGAATTTTAATTTCGTAGGCCGCAATTTGGGAAAATGAAGGGGCTGTAAAAACGTGATCCTTTAACTATTTTGCTCAGAGTATGTTCCTGACGTTACGTAGCGACACAGCTTATAACCTCTGCGTAGACTTCGGCTGTTGCCATCTGTCTATTCGTCAGATTTGTTTGTGCCCTACCATCTTCTCGTGGTGTAGTCCTTTTGAAACCAGCAGAGTCTGCTCTCCTTGACACTTTACTGTTGCGTACTTCTCCCGTCAGCACTTTCTCTGTAGTCACTCAACCTCTACTAACGAACTGTGACATCAGTCAGTAAGATACTACCATGACTCCCACGCTAATTAATGGATATGTCTCAAAGTATGAAAGATGGTGACCAGCATCACAAGCATATGTCTTAGGTGTGTTTTGTAGCTTTCTTCATATGAAAGGTTCCAGGAACGTTATAAACACTAATTTACCGCATGCAGTTACACCATTTATCATCTGTAGGAATGGATTTTTCTGTTCTGAAAATACCATAAACTCACATGAGGAAGTATTTTAGTAAACGTGTCGTAGAGGCATGGAAATACTGAAGTATCACTTTTGAGGCATGTTGTGAAGACCATCTTACAACAATTTCCCGTTCCGTCGGTGCATGCAAGTCTTCAACATGTTAGGTAACAATAACTGGGTTCAGTGATGTATGATGTATGATGAAAGTAACTGACATAATGTGAGATGTGTTTGACGCTGCAGCTGTATGCATTTGTTTGTGCCCTGTACCTTAACAGTTTCCCGTTAGATATTTCAATGTAAAATTTGCCTATAGTTTATCAGGAACGCTTAGCGCAGGTCAGTACGAGGATATGGCTATCCCCTAATGTCACAGTTGAGAGAATAGAATAATATAATTTAAGATGGTGCACAAAACCGTCTACATTCGTAGCTATCCATACCTTGGAGACACCGACCTGTCGCTTTATCTGGTAGTGATGCCACGTGCAACATGTTGATGCCGACGACAAATTCGGACAGCTAAGCTGCGTTGACGGACGAAAGTTGAACTGGGACGTTTATCGATGCTTTAATTCATTTTTTAAACCATTCTATTTTTTGAGATCCGTAGTCTCCTCTGAGACGTATTCTAATATTCGCAGCTGAGTTATTAATATTTAGAACGAGGAACAGTGCTGCGTTTTTGTTGTTCTGATAATTACGATTAGAGTAAGAAGGTTAACATTGCCAACCAGTCAGTAAACAAAGATATATATGTCAAGTGGATATGAGTACAGATAACACTATTCCTAGCAAACTATTCTGTTGGAAGGAGATGTCAGTGGGTTGACGAAAGTAAGTATGTCGCAAAAGTTTGATTCACCGTACAAATTTCTCTATGAATAATACCACTTAATTTTGTTAATTTCGAAGGTTTGTTAAAGCGCATACAATAGATTAGAATCCTGGAAACACAGTAACTGCACGTATACTCAAATGACAACTCTGAAAAAGTGCTGTAACCTGCAATCTGCCTTACTACTCTTCGTGTCATTCCAAATCAATGAGAATGTTTGATGTGAAGCCGCAGATTAATTCTTTATTATATTATGGCCAATAATGAGTTTTTGATTGTGTCATATGACATTTATTAGCAGAATTGTCTAAATTCTTTTTGGGAACATACATCAACATGTTACTTCATCACTACTGCGGAATAAAAAGTGACAACGTGGATAGATTGCTTTAAACAAGATAAAACTGTTAGAGACGGATATATTTGAACAGAGAAACTGAGAAGGGTTGTGCATAAATGCAGTTAATACAGGATTTTTACTTCGTGTAAGACATTAACACGTACCTAGGCATATTTATACCTAATTTGGTTACAACGCTCAGAATGTAGTCTACCTATGTTTCGGAATTTGGATTTTAGTTGTGCACACGTGGTTTATGTCTTCTTCATCTTCTTGTTCCTAGCGCCGTGCCGGTTCTCTAAAAGGCCGGCGTTGTTATACAGGGCTTGGCAATGTTAGTGCTTACTGGTGGTCGGATGTCCCTCCTGACGGCACCATTCCCCCGAGAGGGAATTCATGTACCCCATCTGCTTGCATCTCGAGTAAATTACTGTTCAAACCTGAGAACGTCTTCTGAATTTTTGCCTAGGTTGTATCTCTGACGGGACATTGGTACTAGCCAAGTGTTCACCCAATGGACGTGGGAAACCGTCTAAAAATCACATCCACGCTGGCCAGCTCACCAGGCCTTTTAGTTAATCTGCTAGCCGGATGCGATACGGAACAGGTCGCCTCGGCGAACCGTAGTACCGGCACATTAACGCTCTCGGCTGAACGGCCGGTTGTAGTAAGTTATTACTCTGTGCCAATTTTCCAAAAGAATAAGGTATCTTCTTGTACCAGTTCTGATTATTTACAAATGTTTAATGTTGGCAGTTGATGTATTTCCTGTACATGATCTACTGGTGTCAAATTCGCTATAATGTACTTTCATTTTCAGATATGTTCTTTGTACAATACGTTAAACGTTATGCTGATTGTTTCAAGATATACGTGTTATAGTTTTGTTACACTGTGTGTTCATAGTTGACCTGGATGTAAGGTTTTAGAGATGACTACTGGGTTAATAAGATTGCTCTAATTTTTCCTTATTCATATTGGGGAACTGCTAGGTAAGCCTCCTCCTTCGCAGAATTCAAAACCGTTATGTCTTTAATGTCTTTAATTTGGCCAAAATTGTTGTTAGTGTAAGCTTGTCAGCTGGTTGTATATTCTCTAGCTGAAATGTATAGCATCATACAAAATATTTTCTCTCAGCAGTAAGTTTTAGAAGTTCTTCTGAATATATGATGACATATTTTCGCGTGACACTAGCTAAATATGATGTTTGCTACTTTACCGTTGTATAGGAGGTCGTGCTGAAAAGTAATTACTCCGAACACATTTTCTGAAAACTCTATGTGCTTTTTATATAAAACAAATTTTAAAACATTCTACATTTGGTTGTTCACTTCGATTTATTTAGAGGATGGGGTCAAGTCGGTACTGTATGGAGAATTATCGACGACAATGCGCACAATGCGCCGGTTATTCTGCAGATGTCGCAAGGCTCATGTGTGGTCTGGCATTGCCGTGGTGAAAGAAACGTAGCTCCATGTGTGAACGAACTCTTCGAATTTGTGCTTTTAGCTTTCTCAGTGTGTGCTTCTCACGCACTGACGTAATAACTTCACATACCGGCATATTACAAGCTACATTTTAGAGCCGTCTAGTGAGAGTGTTTCAAGCTGTAATTTCCATGATATGTAGTACCTTAACTGATATTGAGAACGAATATAGAATTCGGAAACTTTGTTTTTCAACACGGCCACGAAGTATGAATGGGAAGTGGTCAGTTACTCGCGTGGTACATGGGGGCTATTGGTATAATATGAAAGCCAAGGCAAAGCAAAGGGCAAGCTGTACAAAGGGATGGCTTTTCTCCACGACTACACTTTAATGCTCTCTGCACAGTGCACAGATTCACATACCCTGTTTTGCTCATGAAAATTTGTTTGTGAACGATACTGTGTCACTCCCCCATCCCTATGTCTGTGTACCTCCGCACGAGTCGTAATTTCTTGTAACTTAACTTCGTAGTAGTCTTTAAGGGAAATGTATGCTGCAGGCAGTAGAAACGTTCTGCAGTCCGCTTCAGATTCAGGTTCTCTAAATTTTCTAAATAGTGTTCCTCGAAAGGAATGCCTCCTTTCCTCCAGGGATACCTATCAGCCTGACATGAAATGAATGACTTTCTCCTCATTCTTCATATAAGTTAACCAATAAGTGATTAAAATTTTCAGATTGACTGTGAGCCGGTATGAAAACTTTTACAAGAAAAGTCAACGTCAAGTCATTCATCATCCGGAAATGTGTCGCATTAAATGGTGAATATGTTGAGTGGAACTGATGCAGTACCGAGTTCCATGGTCGTAGTTTGACTTTCTTGATGTCATAGTTTGATGGTTCAGGGTTTCAATGTCAAACAGCAACGCCGCAGTTCCGAATGTTTAGTAGTCTGTCCTAGAATTTGTTTCTGTCTTTTATCACGTCTGACAATGTTTAATAATAAGAAGAAAGCGGAGTAGCACAGTGATCTGGAGTCCACATTAAACTATGTGTATGCTGTAATCAGCTTGTTAAGTGTCGTCAGTAACTGGAAGTAGACAACGGTATACCTCCTTCTGTAAGACCATAGTATTCAAATATTGGTCTCCAGATGTACCATCAGGATGATGTCAGCTTCACCTTAACTGAATAATAATTTTATGACTGCCCTTCGCAGATACCTACACACATGGCTTATGCGAATGAAAATTTCTCCTCAATGGAGTGTGCGATCTGTAGGGATGGACAATATACCACTAATCTGTAAAAATGGCACCTGTTGTGTAGCTATTATATGTATGTTATTTACATAACTGTGGTGTGACAATACGGTTTGCGACATGACACATGCATCACTGAAATTTCAAATGGTTCTTGTAAGTCCACCAGTGCATCTTTGCTGAGTATTTTAAAAACGCATCTGTACAGGAAGAGCTATTCACTTGTTACTTGGCGCTTTGTGACAGCCGAGTTTGGTAGTCTTGATCGATTTGCAGGTGCTTGCGAAGGGACAAATCCTCTACATCCCTCGACTCCGAAGGCCCGCAAAGAGTCGCTATTGGAACATTGTAGCGCTGCTCATCTGCAGGTTGGCGAAGAGTTTGTCTGCCTGCAGGCAATTAGGAATCGGTCAGGAGTTGATTGTCTCTCTGCAGTTACATTATGCTCAGCAATGGTGTGCGGATGGCACTGAGGGAGCTGGCGAACTGGACGGTCTAAGACGGACTCGAATGGCACTCCAGATGTGTGACATCACATTCAGTGACGTTGCTGCTCCACGAGGTCCGAGTGTGTTATCGGTGTCAGAGGTTTTCAAGAAAGTTGTTCTGCTGCATTTCGCACTGCAACCCGTCCCTTTAGACTGTGAAAATCTCTCAGTGAACGCACAGAAGGAAAGAGTAGTTCCATTGACGTCCTTTATGCCACCTCTTCAGTCCTTTTCGTGTCGATTCTGCGCGGCGGATTGCATCGAATGTTTTCATCAATCAACCATAACAAAGCCGTCCGATGTCAACGCTGGGCGTCACGATTCTAACCTCCATTGCAGAGGGCCAAGAGATATTCTTATATGTGTATAATGGGTGGTCGGGAAGGGGGCGATTTTCCCATCGAGAGGCACGTCCACGGTGGCATTCGGCAGCATTATGGTGAAATTTACTGCCAATATGAAAAAATTAACGCACCTTGCACCTCACACGAACTTGTGAGTTCTGGACGTTTTTCCGCGTATGTCGACACCTTGTGGCCTCAAGCGTCGCTGAGCTTGAGAATGGCGTCATAGGGCGCCATTAGTGAGGAAGGTCGTCGACATTTTGAGCTAAATTTCAATCCTATAGGTCACAATTTGGGAAAGTGAGTGGTCATGACCCTTTAATTATTTGTGCAGTGTATATCAAGTAGTGAGAATTTGGCTTTTGCCAGCGGTCTATTCGTCAGATACAGAAGAGTCATCCTACCATCTTCAGCTGTAGTAGTCGTTTTGGAAGCACCAGCGTCTACTTTTCTTCCCACTTTAATATCGTGTACTTATCTCGTTACCACTTGTGGTGTGATCATTGACTACAGCTAACGGTCTGCGCCATGAGTCAGTATGATACAAGCATTACTCTCATTCCTCTGATTGTACTTTTCTCAAAGTATGGAAGGTGATGAGTAGCTGCACATGAATGGTCCTCATATATACGCTGCTGCGATCTTCACCTGAGAAGTTCCAGGAACACTATAAACACTCAACAATGGTCATGTAATTACACCATTCTTCATCTATAGGAATGGCTTTTCTGCTCTGAAAATACCGGTTATAAGCTCACCGTAGGAAGTACTTTAGTAAACGTATCCTACAGGCATGGAAATACTGGAATATCGGTTTGGATGTGTACGCTCAAGATGTTCATGGTATAACATCTTCTCGTTTCGTCAGTGTATACACGTGTTCTTTATTTTAGGTAACAATAATTATGTTTAGTGATATTGGTACAATGAAAGCAACTGAGGTAACGTGAGATGTGCTTAAAACTTAAGCTTTATGCATTCGTTTCTGCTCCGTACCTTAAAAGTTCCCTGTTGTATAATTGACCGTAAATTGCGTCTGTAGTTTACCACGAATGCTTAGCTAACATCAACATCTACACAATAACTAGCCTAATGTCACAGTTGAGATAATATTGTAATATCTACATTTACGTCTACATGGATATTTCACAATTCACCGCAAGGCGCATGGCGGAGGGTGTCCCATACCACAACTAGTCACATCCTTTCCAGTCATACTTGTAAATAGAGTATGGGAGAAACGACTGTCTGTGTACCTCCGCACGAGTCGTAATTTCTTGTAACTTAACTTCGTAGTAGTCCTTAAGGGAAATGTATGCTGCAGGCAGTAGAATCGTTCTGCAGTCCGCTTCAGATTCAGGTTCTCTAAATTTTCTCGATAGTGTTCCTCGAAAGGAATGCCTCCTTTCCTCCAGGGATACCAATTTCAGTTTTTGAAGCATGTCCGGGACCCTTATGTGTTTTCCGAACATACCATTAACAAATCACCCAGTCGGTCTCTGAACTGCTTCGATATCTTCCTTTAATCTGAACTCGTACAGTCCCCAAATACTCGAGTAGTACTTAAGAATGAGTCGCAGTAGCATCCTATATATCATTACCTTTTCAAGAATTCTCCTAGTAAAGCGAAGTCGATCTTTCGTCTTCCATACCACAATCCTAACGTGCTCTTGCCACTTCATACACCTTAGTAACTTTTGGCCCAGATTTTTAAACGATGTTTTCTGTCAAGCAGGACACTACTAATGCTGTTGACGAACTTTACAGGTTTGTCTTTCCTACTCATCCACATTACCTGACACTTTCCTACAATTAGGGCTCGCTGCCACTCATCACAGCAACTGGAAATTCTGTGTACGTCATTTCGTATCCTTCTACAGTCACTCAACTTCAACATCTTACAATGCACCACAGCATTATCAGCAAACAACCGCAAATTAGTGCCCATACGGTCCGATAAATCACTTTTGCATATAGGGAATAACAGTTGTCTTATCACAATTCCCTGGGCCACTTCTGAAGCTACCCTTGTCGCTGATGAACATTCGCCGTCGAGCACAACACACTGTGTTCTATAATTTTAGAAGTCTTCGGGCCACTCACATGTCAATGAACCTGTTCCACAAGCTCGTACCTTCTTTAACAGCATGCAATGAGCCACTGTGTCAAACGTTTTCCGGAAATCTAAAAATATGGAAACTACCTGTTTCACTTCATCTATAGTCCCTGGTATATCATGTGAGAATAGGGCAAGCTGAGTTTCTCATGAGCGATGCATTCTAAAACATTGCCGATTTATGGAAATAAAATTCTCGGACTTAAGAAAAAGTTATTGTATTTGCAATGGATGTGTGTTCAAGGATTCTGCAGCAAACCGATGTTACCGATATTGATCTATAATTTTGTGGGTTCGTTCTTTTACCCTTCCTATATACAGGAGTCATCTATGCTGGTCCCGGCGGAGGTTCGAGTCCTCCCTCGGGCATGGGTGTGTGTGTTTGTCCTTAGGATAATTTAGGTGAAGTATTGTGTAATCTTAGGGATCGAAGACCTTAGCAGTTAATTCCCATAAGATTTCACACTCATTTGAACATTTTTCTCCTCTACCTTTTTCCCGTGGCGTGGGACCTTGCGCTGCAATAAATGCAAGCTAGATAAGGAGTCATTGCTGTAGAGTTCTCTTTGGAAAACCGAATAGGGGTTAAAGCTGGACGTGGTGACTTATTTGTTTTCAACTCCTTCAGTTGTTTCTCTACGTCAGGAAATCTTATCACAATATCGTCCATACGGTAGTCTGTTCTATGGTCAATGAATGCTATCTTTCTACGATTTTCATGCGTCAAAGATTTCTTAAATGTGAAATTTAAAACTTCAGCTTTCGTTTTGCGATCTTCAACTGCCACACAAGTCTGGACGACAAGTGGCTGCATGGAAGACTTAGACCCACTTAGCTATTTTATTTAAAAAGATAATTTTTTCGGGTTTGCTGTCAAATCTTCTGCTAAGGTATGTCTGGAACCACGCGACCGCTACGATCGCAGGTTCGAATCCTGCCTCGGGCATGGATATGTGTGATGTCCTTAGGTTAGTTAGGTTTAAGTAGTTCTAAGTTCTAGGGGACTGATGACCTCAGAAGTTAAGTCCCATAGTGCTCAGAGGCCCTTTTTGCTAAGGTATCTTTGACGCACTAATTTCTACTGACATGAGGTGGTGTATGGAACCCTGTACATTCGTAGCGGTCGAAAGTCACAGAGAGAACTACCTGTCGCTTTACTCGTGAATGCCGTCACGTGCAAAATGTCGACACCAACGGAAGATCGTAACAGCTGAGCTGTGTCGACGGACGAAAGTTCAACTTGAGTTTTTATCGGTGGTTGAAATCGTTACTATATCATTCTGCTCCTTTATGCTTCCTAGTCACCCATGAGACATATTATAATATTCGCAGCTGAGTATTAATGTTTAGAATCAGGAACAGTGTTGTGTTTCTTGTCGCTCCGGTTATTACGATGAGAACAATAATGTTAATATTATCAATTATTCTAGAAATAAAGATATGAGTATGAAGTGGATATCCGCTATCAAGAAGTATAACTTCAATCCAAGCAACTATTTTGTAGGATGACGATTACTTTTTAAGCACGTACTGATGTTAATGGCGTGAACACAGTAACTATGTGGCAACAGTTTTATTCACAGTAAAAATTTTTCCATTAAGAAATACCCTGTTTTGGTTAATTTCGAGTTTTGTTAAAGCTCGTGCATTAGATAACAGTGGCGGATCTATAGTAACTGCTCATGTAAGCAAGCCCAAATTTGCAATCTACGTAACTACCCTTCGGGTCTTTCCAAATGATGAGTTTTTGATTGTTTTCCCTGACATTCATTAGTAGAATTTCGTAAATACCTAGTGGGTACATGTATCAACATTTTACTTTATCACTGCCGAGGCATAAGAAGTGATAACGTGCGTAGATTGTAACTCGAGACAAAATATCTAACTGTTGTAGACGGATATATTTAAACAGACAAACTAAGAAGAGCTGTACATAAATGTAGATACTGCCAGTTTTTTGCTCCATACAAAAATTATCACCTATTTGATAGAATTTGAGATTAATTAGGTCACAAGTATCAGACTGTACCATGTATTTGTTTCGGATGATAGGTTTCTAGCTGTGCTCACGTGTTTTCTATCTTCTTCCTTGTCCATTGCCAATTCTCTGCGGCGTCGGCATTGTTATTCAGGTCTTGGAAGCGTTAGTGATGATTGCGGCCAGATGTCCTTCCTAACGTCGCCACTCCACACCGCACGCAATTTGTGTATTCCAGCTGTCTACACCTAAAGTAAATTCATGTTATAGCTTTTAGAATGTTTCCTAAGTGATTTCGTGTGTAGTATGTGAGGCGGGACATTGGTGTCAGCCCAGTATTTACCCAGCTGGTTGTGGGAAATTGCCTAAAAACCGCATCCAGACTGGCCAGCACACCAGCCTTCGTCGTAAATCCGCAAACCGGAATAGATATGGTGCAGGTCGCGTCATCCAGTCTTGGTACTGGAGCGTTAGCGCACTCAGCTTTACGGCCGTTTACTTCCATGTTCTGATGTACTCCTTATGCGTTATTCCGATACGTCTGCTATTTGTTACCAGATATGCGCCTTGTAATTGTGGTGTATTGCTTTACTATACTTCCTTATTAATAGTAGGGAGCTTTTGGGTATGCTTCATTTTATTCATCTCATTTAGCGTTAGTGTGGATTTCAAAACCGTTATTTCTTCATTACCTTGAATGTTGGCAAGCTCTGTCGTTAGCGTAATCTTCTCAGTTTGTTGTGTAATTTTTATCGGTCTTTCAAGAATTATATAACGTCATAAACAATAGTTTCTCTCATCAGCTGTACCAGTTCTCCTGCGTGTGTGATGACTCATTGTCGCGTAATGCAAGACGAATGAGAGTTTTGCTACTTCATCATCGTGTATGACATCATGCTAAAATCTAACAACTGCGAATTTTTTATGTGGAAACTATTAAAGCTTTGCACAGGAAACAAACTTTAGAAGCATTCTACATTTTTATTATTCACGTCGATAAATTTATTTTTCAATATAGACACCCTGGCGACCGGCACATTTCTCCAAACAAGAGACCAGTCTCTTGATACCGTCACTGTAGAATGTTTGACTTAGTGGACGCAGCTACAATTTCACCTATGCTTCCACCATTACATCGGTGTCAAAGAGAGCTCCTCGAAGGCGTTCTTTAAAGTTCTGAGACAGATGGTAACAGGATGCGGCCAGGTCTTGACTGTATGGAGAATGGTCTATGAGGGTTAGCCCAAGGCATCGGATTTTTACGGATGTGGCAGTGCTCGTGTGTAATCTGGCATTCTCATGCTGAAAGAGAGGGTGCTCCATGTGTGGACGTGCTCTTCGAATTCGTGCTTTCAATTTTCTGAGGGCCTGTTTGTTAGGCCCCAACATAGCTACGTTACACACTGCCTCGTTACACGCTATCGTTCGGAGCGCTCTGGGATCAGAGTGCTGCAGCTTGTGTCAGAGAAGCGGGAAATTCTACCGAGTAATATATATGACGTGTAGTGTCTCAACCGATATTGAAAACGAATGTGAATTTTGGAGGAATTACTTTTTAACACGCCCACGTAGTACGACTGAGCACTGATCAGTTACTCACATGGTATGTGGTAATTATTGGTGTAATATAAATGTCTGGTTGCCAAGGCGAAGTAGCAGGGCAAGCTGTCCGAAGGGCTGGCTTCGCTCCACGACTACAATCTCGTCCTCCTGCACAGTGCACAGAACCACCTACTACGCAATTTTTGGGTCTGGAAATCTGCCTACAGGCCATAAACTCCCACCCCCCACCCCCCCTCTAGTCTTGTAATAGCCTGACGTGAAATGAATCACTTCTTCTTATTTCTTCTTATAAGTATCCGATTATGTGGCTGGAAATTCCAGAATTACTGTGACAGAAGTCTCTACATGGAACTTCTCCGGAACAGCCAATGTCATGAGTTTTACAAAAAAGCGTCAATGAAAAGTCATTCATCAGTAGGTAACATGATACACTGGAGGGATAATTTGTTGATAAGGAATGCCGCAGTTTCACGTTTCATTATCGGAGCCTGATTCTCTTTAGTGCTCAGCATCTCAATATCAAACAACCAGAGCTAAGGTCCAAAGCTCTCGTTCGACCCCTGGCCGCTCCTATAATTTGTATCTGTCATTTATCACGTCTGGCAACGTTTATAATGAAACGGAAATCGAGTTTCACAGTGATATGGAGTCAACGTAAATGCGTTGTCCCTGGTAAAAGGATTGGTAAGTCGTTACAGTATCTGGAGTTAGGCAACGGTATACCACTTTTGCACTACGCAAATAAACTACTGGGCTTCAAATCTCCGCCAGGCATGATGTCAGCTTCACTTTATCTTAATTAAAATTTTATTACTACCCTTCGCAAATAGCTACACACATTGCTTCTGAGAATGAAAATTTCTACTGTTGATGTGTAGGATCTATAGTTATGCACAATATATCATTCATCTGTAAGGATGGCGTCTTGTTCTAGCAACTATGCGTTTGTTATTTACACACCTGTGGTATGAAAAGAGGGATGGGATGGGTCACTAACACTTGCATGAATGAAATGACAAATGGTCCTGATAAGAACACCTGCTCATTGTTGTTGAGCATTTTAAAAAAGTACCCGTATATTGACATCTAGTCACTGAGTACTAGGCACTGTACAACAGCCGGCCATTCCGATACCCTGGACCTGAGTGGCCTTGACGTATTCCTAGATGTTTGGAGGCAGGCAAACCCTTGGACACAACTCATGAGTCTGAATGCCTGCAAGCAGGCGCTAGAGAAGCAGTGTAGCGCTACTCAGCAGTAGGCTGTCGAAAAGGTTGTCTGGATGCTCTCACCTAGGAATCAGTCGAGGGTTGAATCTGCACAGGTACATTTTGCTCAACAAAGGTATTTGGGTGGCATTGAGGGTGGATGGTCTTAGACTCACTCTCGTTACACTCCCAAGCGGTGAGATAACTTTCACTGGCGTTGCTAATCTACGATGTCCGGGAGTGTCACAGTTCTCCGAGAACGACATTACGTTGCATATCGCACTGCAAAGTGTTGTTTTCGAATGTGAAACATATGAGCTCAGAATCGTATGACATGTGTCGACACCTTGCTGCTTAAGAGTGACGTCAAAGGATGCCACCCTCTACACCATTACTGAGGAAGGTTCTAGACACGTTTGGGCCAAATTTCAATCTTGTAGGTCACAATCTGGGAAAATGACGGGGTTGTAAAAACATGACCTTTTAATCCCTTTCCTCAAGTTATGGTGCAACATGACGTAGTGACACTGCCTGTAACCTCTGTGCAGACTTCGGTTGTCGTTATCGCTCAGTTCGAAAGAGACAGTAGAAACAGTCTACCATCATCTGGTGGTGTAGCCATTTGGGAAGTACCAGTGCCTACTCTTCCGTCCACTTCATTGTTGTGCACTTGCCTCGTCATCACTTGTTCTGTATTCACTGACCTACAACTAACTGTGTGTGACATAAGTCGGAACGATTCTCCATTGACTCTGAAGCCAATGATTGGACAGTTCTCAAAGTATGAAAGATGGTAACTAGCAGCACATGCAATTGTGTCAGCTAAGCCTCGTTGCGATCTTCCACTGAGAAGTTCCAGGACCGCTATAAATACTCAGTAACTGTCATGTAGCTACACCATTCTTCATGTGAAGGAATGGGTTTTCCTGTTGTGAAAAGCCGACCGGAGTGGCCGAGGGACTCAAGGCGCTACAGTCTGGAACCGCATGATTGCTACGGTCGCAGGTTGGTATCCTGCCTCGGGAATGGATGTGTGTGATGTCCTTAGGTTAGTTAGGTTTAAGTAGTTCTAAGTTCTAGGGGACTGACGACCTCAGCAGCTAAGTCCCATAGTGCTCAGAGCCATTTGTTGTGAAAATACTGAATTTGAAGGCCACATAAGGAAGTATCTTAGCAGATAAATCGTCCTATAGGCATGGAAATACTAGACTATCGGTTTGCAGCCATGCGATCAAGACGTTCATTGTAAATAATTCCCCGTCTCGTCAATGTATATAAGTTTTCAGTATATTAGATAATATTAACAGCGTTGAGTGACGTTTGTATGACAAAAGTAACTGACATAATATGTGATATGCTTGACACTACAGCTGCATGCATTCATTTGTGCCGTGTACCTCAAAAGTTTGCTGTGGGACATTTCATTGTAAACTGAGTCTATAGTTTACCAGAAATGTTGAGCGAACGTCAGCAACAACACAGTGCTATTCTGTAATGTCGTTGATGAGACGATATAGTGTTATGACATGTGATGGTGCACCGAACCCTGTATATTCGTAGCTACCCAACGCCACCGAGGCAACTACCTGTCGCTTCAACCGAGAGTGACGTCATGTGCAACAGGTCGATGCCGACGAGGAGTCCAAACAGCCGACCTGCGTCGACGGACGAAACCTGAACTGGGGTGTTTATCGGTGCTTTAAGCCGTTTGCTAAGTCATTATGTTCTTTTGCGCTTCATTGTCTCTTCTGTGATCTGTTCTAATATTCTAAGTTAGGCTATTAATATTCAGAATGAGGACCAGTGTCCTTGTTTTTTCCGAAATTACGATGAGAAGAATAGTGTTAACATTATCAGTTTTTCAAGAAAGAGAGATATGTATATGTTGTGGATATCTGCAGTCAATACGGATAACTTTATTCCTAGCAACTATTCTGTGGGCAGAATATGGCTTTTTAATAACGTACTGATGTCATCTGGGTGGTGGAACTAACCATATGGTAAAAGTTTGATTACAGTACCAATTTTTGCAGTAAGAATATCTCATATTTTAGATAATTTCGTAGTTTTGTTAAAACGCATGCTGTAGGTTAGGGTGTTGGATCTATAATAACTGCACAGGATGGTCAATGTTAATTTTTCGACTGAATCCTACGACATTCATTAGTAGGACTATGTAAACCCATTACATGTTACTACATCAATACTCCGGAATAAAAAGTAACAATATGCATTGATTGTTTTAAACAAGATTAAACAGTTAAAGGTAGATATACTTGAACAGAGGAACTAACAAGGGGAGGCCGCCAGTTGTGAAATTCAGATTCGATTCATACTGGACATAATAAAAGCTCATTGCCAGAGGTGTAATGTGGTAAAGCACCAAGATGCACTTCTCAGCCGTTGTCGAGAAAATCGACAGTTAAAAGAAATCGTTGCGGTGAAATGCTCTGAACGATTAATGATTTCCTACAGCGTCGTGGCGCAGTGGTAAGCGCTCGGGTTCATAGTCCGAAGGTCGCCGGATCGAATCTCACGCCATGCATTTTTTTTATTATTTGTTTTTAGTAACTCAAATGTATATATATATATATATATATATGTATATATATATATATGTATGTATTTAATTCCCGGCAATCAGTTGCAACAATTATGCATATAATAAGTTGATGAAAGTCGCTTGTCATGGAAAAATAATACTTGAAATAAAACACAATATCACAGATAATATTCAAGTGGATACAATTTATTGAAAAGTTCGGTATATACTCGCACATAATTAACAATTAGTGACCAAAAGTAGCTGGAGTATCGCACGAACCAGAGTGATAGTTATCATAGAAACATGGAAAGCAGAAAACAGCACGACATCGAGCGCATCGTCGATTTCATTAATGTCTATCAGTTCCTCAACATGAACTAGGGTGTTTTCGGCGAGCATTTGCAGCGTATTCTGGAACATTTCTTCCCCAATTACCGTGGCTTTTTCGTTGACTGATGATGACGGTTCTGCTGCGATGCGATTACTGTTACGAAGGAGGCTTTCAAAATACACCAGCGCATCTTTCAGTTGTTGTTTCGCCACTTCACTGTATATAGAATCTTCTTCGATCACAGCACTTTCATGCGAAGGGCCCGGATCACTCTCTAATTGTACCGCCTCCATTTTTCCGTTTGTTTAACAGGGTGTACCAAGGCTCTCACGTACACACTGATATTCGACGATGTTATAAGTTGTGCTAGGGACCGCATCTACCTTCTTTCGAAGTTAGCGGGCAACTACGCTGTTATGTGGGGGCTCGGTTCTGCCCATTCAACGTCTGTCCTTCAAGTGTACCGAGCGAGTAACGGAGTTTATATTTCATACCTGCCACAGCAAATTTGTGTTCGTGGGGTCTCTATTCTAATTCGAACGTTTGACTTACACTATACGTATTCGTTTCGGAATATCGTTTCTAAGTCTTCCGTTAACTACACGTGGTAAACATTATGAAGACAATTAATAACATTTGTGAAATACAACTTTGTTTGCGGAAAACATAATGATGTTCGAAGTCGCCAGTTTTTCCACGGCAAACCACTTTCAACAACTTATTGTATGCATAATTATTGCAACTGATTGCCGGGAATTATATATATATATATATATATATATATATATATATATATATATATATATATATATGTGTGTGTGTGTGTGTGTGTGTGTGTGTGTGTGTGTGTGTGTGTGTGTGTGTGTACATTTGAATTACAAAAAACAAATAATAAAAAATTTGCATGGCGCGAGATTCGATCCTGCGACCTTTGGATTACGAACCCGAGCGCTTACCGCTGCGCCACGACGCTGTAGACAATTACCAATCGCAGAGAGTATTTCACCGCAACGGTTTCTTTTAACTGTCGATTTTCTCGACAACGGCTGAGAAGTGCATCTTGGTGCTTTGCCGCATTACACCTCTGGCCATGAGCTTTTATTATGCGCAGTATGAATCGAATCTGAATTTCTCAATTGGCGGCCTCCCCTTGTAAGAGGTACTGTATATAATAGTAGTTATTACATCTTTTTTGCTTCATACAAGAAATTAACACTTAGTTGGTGGCATTTATGCCTCATAAGTCAACAATAGTCAGAATGTACCATGTGTTTGTTTCAGCAGAAAGATCTTTCAGTTTCATTTACGTAATTCATATATTTTCTTATCTTCTTCTTCCTGGCTTCCTGCCATTTCCCTACGGGGTCAACATTGTTATACAGGTCTTAGCAATGTTAATGATGATTAATGGATAGATGTCCTTCTTCATGCTATCATTCCCCACGTAACCAAGTTTGTGTACACCATCTATTTGCGTCCAGAGTAGATTCATGTTTAAGCACGAGACTGTTTCCTAATGTTTACGAAGGTAGTCTTCCACGGTGAACCATGGACCCTGCCGTTGGAGGGGAGGCTTGCGTGCCTCAGCGATACAGATAGCCGTACCGTAAGTGCAACCACAACGGGGGAGTATCTGCTGAGAGGCCAGACAAACGCGTGGTTCCTGAAGAGGGGCGGCAGCCTTTTCAGTAGTTGCAGGGGCAACAGTCTCGATGATTGACTGATCTGGCCTTGTAACGCTAACCAAAACGGCCTTGCTGTGCTGGTACTGCGAACGGCTGAAAGCAAGGGGAAACTACAGCCGTAATTTTTCCCGATGGCATGCAGCTTTAGCTGTATGGTTAAATGATGATGGCGTCCTCTTGGGTAAAATATTCCGGAGGTAAAATAGTCCCCCATTCGGATCTCCGGGCGGAGACTACTCAAGAGGACGTCGTTATCAGGAGAAAGAAAACTGGCGTTCTACGGATCGGAGCGTGGAATGTCAGATCCCTTAATCGGGCAGGTAGGTTAGAAAATTTAAAAAGGGAAATGGATAGGTTAAAGTTAGATATAGTGGGAATTAGTGACGTTCGGTGGCAGGAAGAACAAGACTTTTGGTCAGGCGAATACAGGATTATAAATACAAAATGAAAGAGGGGTAATGCAAGAGTAGGTTTAATAATGAATAAAACAATAGGAGTGCGGGTAAGCTACTACAAACAGCATAGTGAACGTATTATTGTGGCCAAGATAGACACGAAGCTCACGCCTACTTCAGTAGTACAAGTTTATATGCCAACTAGCTCTGCAGATGACGAAGAAATTGAAGAAATGTATGATGAAATAAAAGAAATTATTCAGATAGTTAAGGGAGACCAAAAATTTAGTAGTCATGGGTGACTGGAATTCGGTAGTAGGAAAGGGGAGAGAAGGAAACGTAGTAGGTGAGTATGAATTAGGGCTAAGAAATGAAAGAGGAAGCCGCCTGATAGAATTTTGCACCGAACACAACTTAATCGTAGCTAACACCTGGTTCAAGAACCATGAAAGACGTCTGTATACATGGAAGCAGCCTGGAGATACCGACAGGTTTCAGATAGATTACATAATGGTAAGACAGAGATTTAGGAACCAGGTTTTAAATTGTAAGACATTTCCAGGGGCCGAAGTGGACTCTGACCACAATCTATTGGTTATGAACTGTCGATTAAAACTGAAGAAACTGCAAAAAGGTGGCAATTTAAGGAGATGGGACCTGGGTAAACTGACTAAACCAGAGGTTGTACAGAGTTTCAGGAAGAGCATAAGGGAACTATTGACAGGAATGGGGGAAAGAAATACAGTAGAAGAAGAATGGGTAGCTTTGAGGGATGAAGTAGTCAAGGCAGCAGAGGATCAAGTAGGTACAAAAGATGAGGGCTAGTAGACCTCCATGGGTAACAGAAGAAATATTGAATTTAATTGATGAAAGGAGAAAATATAAAAATGCAGTAAATGAAGCAGGCAAAAAAGGGAATACAAACGTCTCAAAAATGAGATCGGCAGGAAGTGCAAAATGGCTAAGCGGGGATGGCTAGAGGACAAATGTAAGGATGTAGAGGCTTATTTCACTAGGGGTAAGATAGGTACAGCCTACAGGAAAATTAAAGAGACCTTTGGAGAAAGGAGAACCACTTGTATGAATATCAAGAGCTCAGATGGAAACCCAGTTCTAAGTAAAGAAGGGAAAGCAGAAAGGTGGAAGGAGTATACAGAGGGTCTATACAAGGGCGATGTACTTGAGGACAATATTCTGGAAATGGAAGAGGATGTAGATGAAGATGAAATGG
This sequence comes from Schistocerca serialis cubense, assembly GCF_023864345.2. Lineage (NCBI taxonomy): Eukaryota > Metazoa > Arthropoda > Insecta > Orthoptera > Acrididae > Schistocerca > Schistocerca serialis. The sequence continues at coordinate 473,239,788 of NC_064640.1, forward strand.
GAGATATGATACTGCGTGAAGAGTTTGATAGAGCACTGAATGACCTGAGTCGAAACAAGGCCCCGGGAGTAGACAACATTCCATTAGAACTACTGACAGCCTTGGGAGAGCCAGTCCTGTAAAACTCTACCATCTGGTGAGCATGACGTATGAGACAGGCGAAATACCCTCAGACTTCAAGAAGAATATAATAATTCCAATCCCAAAGAAAGCAGGTGTTGACAGATGTGATAATTACCGAACAATTAGTTTAATAAGTCACAGCTACAAAATACTAACGCGAATTCTTTATACACGAGTGGAAAAACTGGTAGAAGCTGACCTCGGGGAAGATCAGTTTGGATTCCGTAGAAATGTTGGAACACGTGAGGCAATACTGACCCTACGACTTATCTTAGAAGAAAGACTAAGGAAAGGCAAACATACGTTTCTAGCATTTGTAGACTTAGAGAAAGCTTTGACAATGTTGACTGGAACACTCTCTTTCAAATTCTGAAGGTGGCAGGGGTAAAATACAGGGAGAGAAAGACTATTTACAATTTGTACAGAAACCAGACGGCAGTTATAAGAGTCGAGGGACATCAAAGGGAAGCAGTGGTTGGGAGGGGAGTGAGACAGGGTTGTAGCCTATCACCGATGTTATTCAGTCTGTATATTCAGCAAGCAGTGAAAGAAACAAAACAAAAAGTCGGAGTAGGTATTAAAATCCATGGAGAAGAAATAAAAACCTTGAGGTTTGGCGATGTCGTTTCTGAAAGTATTTGTATGGAATGTAGCCATGTATGGAAGTGAAACGTGGACGATAAATAGTTTCGACAAGAGGAGAATAGAAGCTTTCGAAATGTGGTGCTACAGAAGAATGCTGAAGATTAGATGGTATATCATATAACTAATGAGGAGGTATTGAATAGGACTGGGGAGAGGAGAAGTTTGTGGCACAACTTGACTTGAAGAAGGGATCGGTTGGTAGGACATGTTCTATGGCATCAAGGGATCACCAATTTAGTATTGGAGGGGAGCGTGGAGGGTAAAAATCGTAGAGGGAGACCAAGAGAGAAATACACTAAACAGATTCAGAACGGTGTAGGTTGCAGTAGGTACTGGGAGATGAAGAAGCTTGCACAGGATAGGGTAGCATGGAGAGCTGCATCAAACCAGTCACAGGACTGAAGACGACAACAACAACAACAACGTAGGTAGTATCTGCGGCAGGATATCGATACCAGCCCAGTAGGACGTGGGAAACAGTCTAAATACTACATCTAGGCTTGCTAGACACCTGTATTTGTTGTTAATCTGCGAGTATGATCGATCCGGTGCAGGTCGCCTCCAGGAATCCCGGTACGGCCGTGTAAAAGCGTTCAGCTGTTCGCCCAGGTGATCAAGTAAATTATATACTGAATGAGATTTTCACTCTGCAGCGGAGTGTGCGCTGATATGAAACTTCCTGGCAGATTAAAACTGTGGGCCCGACCGAGACTCGAACTCCCGAGTTCGAGTCTCGGTCGGGCACACAGTTTTAATCTGCCAGGAAGTTTCAAATTATATACTATAAAAAGCATTCAGTGTGTCTCAAAAATGACTGGTTTCTGGTAAGTTGTTCCTCTGTAGCAATTTTCCATAAGAATACGGTATCTTCCATAACCAGCTCTGTAAATTTCTATTTGTTTCCTGTTCGTGAGTAATGTATTTGCTATACATGTTCCAGCAGTGTCAAGTTAGCTACACTGTACTTCCATTTTTTGTTGCGTTATTTTTGCATTAAGTCAAAAGTTCTGCTGATTGTTACGTGATATGTGTGTTCTAATTTTGTTACACTGTTTGTTTATAGTTCTTTTGGGCGTAAGATTTTGGAGATGACTGAGGTATTAATAAACGTGATTTTTTTTTCCTTTTAATATTTGGGAAATTTTAGGTATGCCTCCCCCTATAAGATGGTCGTGTAGAGTTCAAAACCATTACTTCTTTATTTTCTATAATGTTGTCATCATCTGTCGTTCGCCAGATCTTCTCATTCCGTTGTGTATTCTCTAGTTGTCTTGCAAAAACTGTATAACCTCATACAAAATATTTTCTTTCTACAGTACGTTTTGGTAGTTCTTTCAGTTGTGTGATGACTCATTTTCTTGTGACGCAAGATGAATGTGATTACTGGTACTTCGTCACTGTGTACGAGCTCATTCTGAAAAGGTAATGAGAGAAATTTTTTTTACGAATACTCTTGAAGCTTTGTATATAAAAAACATTGGAAACATTCTATATCTTTGTTATTGATGTCGATATATTTATTTTTCAAGATAGTCACCCTGGCGACGAACATATTTCTCTCAACTAGAGACCAGTTTGTTGATAAATCACAGTAGAATGTTTGACTTTGTTGACAGAGCAACCACCCCATCCCCGCGTGCACCGCTTTATCACTATGAAAGTGAAGATCACGAAGTTGTTGTTTAAGGTTTTCAACGGATGGAACTGAGAAGTGCCCAAATCACGACTGTATGGAGAAGGATCGTTGACAGTGAGCCCCAGGCGTCGGATTGTTGCAGATGTGGCAGCGCTCGTGTGTGACCTGGCATTGTCATGCTGAAAAAGAGGATGCTCCATGTGCGGACGAGCTCTTCGAAATCGTGCTTTCATATTCCTGAGGGCCTGGTTATGATTCCTCGAAATATTTAAGTTACACACTGCCATGTTACATGGTACCGGTAGGAGCCCTCTAGTAGTAGACTGCTGCAGCTGGCGTCAAGGAAGCGGGAAAGTGGACTGAGTAATGCGTATGCCATGTGCCATCTCAACTGGTAATGAGAGCAGAATATAAATTTCAAATGTGTTACTTTTCAGGCCGAGCGGTTCTAGGCAATTCAGTCTGGAACCGCGTGACCGTTCGGTCGCAGGTTCGAATCCTGCCTCGGGCATGGATGTGTGTGATGTCCTTCGGTTAGTTAGGTTTAAGTAGTTCTAAGTTCTAGGGGACTGATGACCTCAGATGTTAAGTCCCATAGTGCTCAGAGCCATTTGAACCATTTGTTAATTTTCATACGTCCTCGTACTGTTGAATGGGAAGTGTTTAGTTAATCATGTGGTATGATGATGAATATTGATACGAAATGCATGTCTGGCTGCCAAGGCGAAGCAACGGGGGCAAACTATCCAAGTGGCTGCCTCTGTCCCACCAATACACCCCAACTCTTTCCACATAGTACACAAACCCACTTGCTCTATTTGCAGCCTCAAAATCTGCCTACGGGCCATATATCATATATTTCCTCCCTCTGCCCCATTTGGTTCGCCTGATGTGACTTGAATGAATTTTTCCTCTTTCTTCATGTAAGTAAACTATTACGCGGGTGGAATTTCCAGAATGGCGATGATATAAGTTTCTACATCGAACATCTCCTAAACAGTCAATATGCAGGCTTTTACAACTAATGAAAACACCAAGTGATTAATCACAGGGAAACGTGTCGCACTGAAGTGTTAGTACTTTCAAAGGGACTACCACAGCACCAAGTGTCATGGTCGAAGCTACAATGTTTGACTTCGTAGTTTCGGTCTCGGTCTCAATGTGAAACTGACAGACCGTGCGTCCAAAGGTCTCACATTTTACGCGATGTCTCTCTTTGAATTTATATCTATCACTTACCACATGTGACAGTCTTTAACAATGAGAAGAAAGCCAAGTTGTATTGTAATCTGGAGTCGAAGTAATTCTGTAGGCCCCCAGTAAACGACATGGTAAGACAGTTCAGTGATTGGAATTAGGGAACGGTATATCTCATCCCATAGGACCTCGCTAGTAAAATACTGGTCTTCAAATCTACCCTCATGATGATGATAGCTTCGCCTTACCTTAATTACAATCTTATGATTACCCTTCATAAATAAGTACACTTATGGTTTCCGCGAATGCAAATTTCTCTGGAACGGAGCTGTAGCTGTGCACAGTATAGCATTCTTCAGTAAAAATGGTGTCTTGTGGTTTGATATTGTGAGTTTGTTGCTTAGACACGGTTGCTGCATCAGTGATAAAACACTTATAGCTTTTGCATCCAGCTTTGCCCTCGATTCGTCTGAAAAAATAACAGAATGTCATCTGCATATGTGACACCGTAAACACAGTGGGAGAGGTACATTGTCATACACGCAGTAAGGCTGACGATGTAATCTTACTAACATGGTAGTACACAACTGGAAATGACAAACGTCAGAAGTCAGTTGATTGAAGTATTAACTTCAGTAATTATTCAACAGCCAAAGTGCAACTGGAGTTGTTTTATGTATGTTGATAGCTGTGGCACTAAAGGCGAAAGACACTTTGATAGTTAACATTTTATTCATATTTTAAAATTAGTTTGTGTTTTTTGTTTATAAATGTAATAAATTTAACAAAGTAGTGCCAAATAAGTATAATATCCTATTCTCGATGAGATATATGGATGACATCTTGTACCTGATTAATGAACCAAGCAATAAAATTGAACAGTTCCACACAAAAATAAATTCTGTTCATGGTAAGATACATTTTACAATAGAGAAAGAGCACTTAAATTTCTTACACATCTGGGTGACCATATCATTCACTCGAATTGTCCAGAATGTTCTTAATATCAGTGGCGAACAACTGTGGCCCAGTGACACAGTACATTGCCATCCATAAAAATTCTATCGTTGGTTGGGAATATGAAGTCCATCAATGGTTGAAAATGATCCCCATGTAGCGGAACACAAGGATATTCAGTCAATGACAGGTCCAGGTGGACCAGAGGACCCTGCTCATTCCATGAACACACATCCCGCACCATTGTGGAGCCACCACCAGATTTCACCATGCCTTATCGATAACTTGGGTTCATGAATTCGTGGGGTCTGCGGCACACTCTAGCTGAGCTGTCTCCTCTTACAAACTGAAAACGGGACTCATCAGACTCGGCCACGGTTTTCCAGTCGTCTAGGGTCCGGCTGTTATAGTCACGAGGCCAAGAGAGGCACCGAAGGAGATGTGCCGTTAGTAGAGGCATTCGCGTCGGTCGTCTGCTGCCATAGCCCATTAATACCAAATTTCGTCGCAATGTCCTAACGGATACCTTAGTCGTAGGTTCCACATTGATTTCCGCGGTTTTTTCACGCAGTGTTGCTTCACTGTTAGGACTGACAACTCTGCCCAAACGCCGTTGCACTCTGTCGTTAAGTGAAGGCCGCCAGCCATGGTATTTTCAGTGGTGAGAGGTATTGTCTGAAATTTGGCAGTATCGGTTCACTCTTAACACTGTGAATCTTGGAATATTGAATCCACTAGCTGAGAAATGTCACATGCGTCTGGCTCCAACCACCATTCCGTGTTCAAAGTCTGTTAACTTCCGTCGTGTGGCATAATCATGCCGGAAAGCTTTTCACTTGAAGCAGCTGACAACTCCGCTAACGTCTACGCGATACCACCGTCATCTGTATATGGGCATAATACTATCCCATGACTTTTCTCACTTCAGTCTAATACCTCGCCTCTAATATCGACACATCCTTCCAATACAAATGACTAAAATTATTTTACGACTTTGTAGAACTCATCTCATTTCCATTTTGTCTTCTTTAGCTTGTAGTCTGCGGTATGGGTATCCTCTGCACCATGTGCGTCACAGTCTTAATTTCTGTGTCTATGTCGCCACAAGTAAAGAACTATAAGAATATTGCAGTTTCTTACATTTTATGAACGATGCTTAAAGGTACACGACAAATACTACAAGAGGCCGCCATCACACAGGAGCATTTAGCTTGTAGTGTGCAATGTGGGTATTCACAACATTATATGGGTCCGAGTCACAGTTTCCATCTTTATATTTCTACAAGTCAAGACTCTTAACAATATACCAGTTTTTGATTTTGTTCTGAACTAGGCTTAAGTGTACACAACAATACCAACAGAGGCCGACACCACACAGGCTCAAACAAACGCATGGCGCCTCTACGTCCTTCAGCGCGTCATGTTTGTCTTCCGATAATGTAAACGGCTGTCAAAGAGAACACTGTCAACAGTGGACTACATTATTTCAGTCTTTTATTGGTGGATATGCAAGTTCTTCCGCAGGAAGGAAATACGTCACGCTGATGACACACACATTTTGAACTAGGTGACAGACATTTTAGTGTCTGCAGATAGTTCAGCACGTTTCTCTGAAGATTACCTTCTAACTTAGCAGTCGCTATTTAGGGAGTAATTAGGACAATCACGAGTGTCTGCTCAATTACTTTCACTCATGGTGACGATATCAGGGACTGCCTAAAGATTATTTAGATTTCGTTGTATTTCGTTTTGGACACAAAGTGTCATCCATCAAGCTCTAACTAAGTTATCACTTTGTAACAGTCCCTTAACAAATGTGATTTACTATTTCTTATGGTATTGCCAAATATCGTTTCCAGTGGTGCCCTGTCTATTGACAGTTTGATTGGTAAGCGTGAAATCTGCCATCTTTAAAGTACTATAGCAGTAAACCACTTTTCTGCTTGCATGAATGTTTGGGTTGAATTAACATTGGCATTATCTTACAATATTCATAACAGATACGATCGTGCATCTATCTGTCAACTATGATCATGTTTGTATTGCTAGATGCGTGTTGCATATGGTTGTTCGTCCCTTGATTCTGTTTATTGTTATACGATCATCGTCTTCTGAAAGCTCCTGTACTCCTTTGCCTAGATCAGCTGTCTCAAGCTTTTGCCAGAAGACAGGCTTTGTGTTTACGTCGATCGAGAAACAGGACTGGTTTAAGACCCAACCATTACAAGTTGCTTCTTCGGGCGGCAATCTTAGCGGGCGCCAGAGGTGCCAAGGTGCAAAGTACTTGTACACGGTGTGTAATCATTAGTAGTGAAAAGTGTCACTGCTGGAAGTATATAATGTAAGAATACAAATGTACCAGTATACTTGCTTCCGTTGCCGCTCTCCTTCGGCAACAAAACAAATATCAGTGATCGTCAATTCTGTTCAGGCAGATCCTGGTCAAAAAACAATATTTCCTAGGCATCATCCCCAGTTACAGACATCACTGGTGAATGACTAACCAGTATTCTATTAAAGGAGTATTCTGACGGTAGATTCCTTTGAAAACTATGCTAGGCCAGAGATATGATAATGCCTCTTTTGAAGCCGAAATCATGATTGTGTAAGTGTAAATGTGAGACTGTAAATAGACAACTGTCTAATGGCGGTACTGTCTTTAAAGAAATATATTATGACTGTGGCTCCACATTATGAAAAAATTATTAGATATGATAATGGTTCGAATATGAAAAGAAAAATGCGAGTTACACCCTGTGAAGAATGCAGTGCTGTTACGCGTAAAATGTTAGTGTTATTGACGTAGATGCAGAACACTCAAAATTCCGCAAGTGAAATTTTTCATGGTATGAGCTCTGGTACGGTTGCTGGTAACATTCCATGGTATAAATTTTAACTGTCTGAATATCACGCATATCTACATAAGTACTGCGCGCTACTGATTCTTGATAAATCGACGTTAAGGAAGAAATGTTAGATTTTAGTCATCAAAAGGAGGGACTTATTTTTGAGGGTATTGTAGGTCACGAAATTAAACCACAGTGAAAATCCGACGAAGCTTTGCGAAGATGTACTGTTGAGATGTGTTGTGCACTGTCTCTAGAACGCCTGTCGATTGTTTCACGTCGTACTTACCAATCCTGAGCACACAGTGACCATGTAAAAATATGTAGGACAGCAGAGTCTTCTACCAAGTTGGAAGTGCATGCTGTCATTAGATTTCTTGATGCTGAGGTGTTCAACCCAAAGTTAAGCAGCCCATATAACGTAACTTTCATGCATGACAGCAAAGTGCGGCAGTAGTGCAGAAACTTTGAAGCAGGGCAGACAGGACAGGAAGCGAGTGTTAGCCGTCGATCTTGTTCAGCAAGTGGATCAGGCGATTCCAGAGAGTCGTCTACGAGAGGCAGTTCAGAAGAAGCAAAGAGGAATGTTGTCATCAGGCATTGTCCATCATCATGACAATGCTGTGACGCACACTGCAGCTGCACGCTCCTGCTGCGTTTCCGATTGGAAGCGTTTGATTACCCACTATACAGCCCGGATGTGGATTTTTATTTCTTTCCTGAAGTGGGCAGCTAGCTATGAGGACAGCATTTTGGCACAGACAACGAGCTGCAGAAAAGCAAAGAGATTTGGTGAAGAGCACAGCAGGTTGCTTTCTGTGACGAGGATACTGGAAACTTCGTACCATGTCACGACAGGTGTCTAAGGCTGAACTGGGAAGTGTGGCTTAGCGCTGAAAATAAAACATTTTCCAACGTGGTTTGCATTTCGCGACCGATTGAACTTGAAAGAAACAAAACCCTCGTAAATAACCACCGCATTTTGATAGACGCAGACGAAACATTAGACGTATACGGACGCTTCATTATTAAAAATCCCGATGGAGAGGAACCCTCAAAGCTATCAGTGATTTTCTGCTGAGTACTTGAACGTACAATTCCTCCAGTGGTAACTCGTTTTGTGGATGACGGTCTTAAAGTGCTGTAACCTGAGGGCCTTACCGATGAAAAGGTCTAATTATGTATTCTGATGCTGCTGATTATGGGTTGTAATTTCTATCAGATTTTAAAGTACTTTACCTGTCTAGTCCATGCACTGTAGCTTATCGCCGGAGAATTGAGCAAAAGGCAGAGGATCCTGTAAGCGAAACTTCGTAATCATATTGCCTCACATTAGTAAGATACGCGAAGAAAGTAATAACGAACAGCGTGGGAGAAAGAATATGTAGTGGAAAATAACGCTGAACAGTTTATTTTCTCATTAAATTCTGACAGCAGTGTTAGTGACCATACAGATGGTAGTCAACCTGATTCACATATAAGTAGTGTGCCTTTGTTAGTGTGGTGTCATCCTACGACACCACTCATGCGCCGGCCGTCAAAAGCCCACCAGCGCAAACGTAAGAATCTGCGGCTCAGAGGACAGTGACAGCGTGGCAGTATACGCAAATCAGACAGCGCACCTTCCCTGTCCGGGGAGACTACACAACACGAGCGCCGTCTCCGACTCAGGCATAAAGGACGCCGACGACAGCTCTATGGGGCTAGTTCGTCAGCGCAGATCGTCTCCTCAGTTTCACAGCTCAGCTTCACTGAGTAGATGCTGCCGACGTCATAATTAGTTAGGTCTGCGAAAACCAACGTAGCTAGAAAGATGGTTTACTGTTGAGTTGACAAAAGACTTTATTCAGAGATGGGAAATACTTTTTTCTCAAAATATAAGTAAATGTGTTTAACTATTCAATTGTAGCACTGTCTATTGACATTGTGTAGTGTGCCCAGCTATCCTGGTCTGTCTCCTGCTTCCTAGTCCACGAATTATCGTTGTGACAGCCTGTGATACAACAGTTAGTGGTGAAGTATGTTATCAAAAATTTAGGTAATTTGTTAGGTTGCGTCCTATGAGTGACTGAATTCTTGTCTTATTGCTGTTATTCACCTGTGACGTCTGATTACGGTGCCCTACTCATCGCCGTAGCTACAGCAGCAACACCTCCAACATTGGACACGTGGCTAACAGCCAATAAGTACATGAGTCGTTTGTTTTGTGGTGCGCGCGCAGCTGTCGATTGCATGGGCACGTGGCTCGCTGTGTACGAGCCGGCAACTCTGCTCGCCCCCACTGCCGTTTGTCAATTACAAAGTAATTTTAATCGTAATCTCCGTTGGTTTGGACAATTTGTTAGTCTGTGTCACGTGTGTGACTGAATGCTCATCGTATTGCTGTTACTCACCTGTAACGTGTGATTACGCTGTCCTACGCATCACCGTACCTACAGCAGCAACGACCTCCACCACCGCCCACGTGGGCGGCAGTTGGTAGGTACATGGCCTGTTTCTTTTGTGGTGCGCGCGCAGCTATCGATCGCATGAGCACGTGGCAAGTAGCATACGAACTGGCAACTCCGCTCACCCCTACTGCCATTTGCCAGTCACAAAGAAGGCACCTTATCAAGGGTAGTCGAATAATATGAGGAGTTGCCATAACTATTACTGAAAGTCTACTCAAGTTTCTGATGGCTCTTTGATAAAACCGGAGCATAATTACTACATACATCTAAATGATTGTCAATACATTTCATATACTTTTTTATTTTTATGAGGTTATTGTTGGCAATTGAAACCGAATAAGAAGTGTTCGAAACAGAGAAGGCTGAAAGTTTAAATGTCGTCTTAGAAAGTAAAAAATAAATCGCCTAACTTTATATTGTGAACATGACAAAATGGTGGGAATTGCTCGTACTAATCAATGTTGGCAGCAAATATTTAATCACTATGACCACGTCATTACGACGTTTCTATCATTAATGCTAGTCAGTCACAAGAATGTGGTGCAAACCTGACCTACATTCACTGTTGCTTTGTGCACTCTTGGAACAACTCACCTCTAAGATGATGAATCTTTGGCAACATAGGGTACACGTAATTATGGCTACATGCGACTGTTGTCAGTATCTACAGAGAAGTCGGGCAGGCCCATCAATGGAGCGGCGTGTTACACTGTTACACTGTGTAGTTGTTATCCAGTCATGCTGTCGTACCTACTTTCATGTCCAGAGCCGTTATCTTGCTGTTTCTCTGCCATAAAACATTACTTACTACGCTGTTGACGATAATGTTTTTGAAATTTATGATTACTTGAAGCACCACGTTGTCTTAACGTCTCATCACACAGGATGGGTGGCTTACAGAGCAAACGGCTACAGCGTGCATCATTGTGTACTAATGATGCATTGAGTGATGAAATTAAATCCTACGCTTTTTGTTAAACAGCTGTGATGTATATGTGAGCACAGGATTTCTCGGCGAATTTCATATTTGAAGTCTTTACGGGTTGTCAGCTAGGTAGCGTTGTCGTTTCGTAGCAACGTTTCGATGGAATGTGTCTCCATAATTTTCGCCTGAAGATGATGGATACCCATTCCATCGAAACATTGCTACGAGACGACGACGCTACTCGGATGACAATCCGTGAAGACTTCATATAAGAAAAATAGCAATATGTATCATTAAAATTATATAAACATGCATTTAGTGTAACATAAGATCAGCTCTTTTATGCACGCACAGTTGATTTGTACTATTCCGTTAGAGAACGAAATCAAGTCTCCGTCACGGGAAATGGGTTTTACATGTTTATACAAATTTTCTCCCTGACTCAAAAAGTTCCTATGATTATATAGAGTATTGGGTTGATGCGTAAGTTGGTAGCGTTTTCCCATGATTTGCATAAACACAACAGATAAACATAACATGGGATTTAGTCGTCAATACTATATTCTTTTTCAATATTTACAAGGGGGTAAATTTTCGATTCAGCGACTGTAGGAATCACGTGGTTTTTGAGGCGAATGACTCCCCGAGACATGTTCGGAGCGCATGAGCAACATTTAATGCGTTCTTCCTGGTCGTTATTCTTGGTATGCGTCTCCGAAACGTCTCGGTTGTTGCCAATAAATGTCAGCAGCAATCGTTACACCTCGGGAAACTCCTCGTAGTACACCACACTGTCGCTATTCCATCTTAAGCGTAACATTACCTTCCATGGATGAGCGTAGTACTTGTACCGTGAGTTGCTGCGTTGTTTTAGCTCAGCCAGTCCTTTCTTTCCTTGTATTAGCTTAAATACCCTATTTCTCATCAAAAGTAACGATACAAGATAGGAATGATCGGCGCTGTTCACGAGCCAATTTGTGCTGAGCAAGTGGAGACAAGCATGTCGCCATCCGCTGAATTCTGTGACTTTGGTTTAGAGCGTGCAATACCCATACACCCAAGTCTTTAACCTTCCTCATCGCATATAAATGTCACACGATGGTGGAATAATCACAGTTTATCAAATTTGCTAATCCTTGAGTACAATGACGTGGATCAATGTGGATTACTGCGTTTAAACGATCTTTATCGAACTCCGAAGGTCTTCCTGAAGGTGGAGAGTCATTAAACCGAGAAAATCATTTTATTGCCGTGTTCTGTCGAATGAGCTTTATCACCACACACGGCGCAAAATGTCCCTGGCTGCCTCCGCTGGTATTAGCTCTCTACTGAACTCAAATGGAAGAATTTGTCAGAAATGTTCCGATTTCTCCAGTTGCCACTCCACTTCCAAGCGTCCACAGCTCCTCTTATTATCTCCAGATAACAAATTGGCAGTATGTAAATTCAAATAGCAACAATGACATACAAATAAAAAATGATAATCGGTATATAAATTTATAGCAAGTGGATTGTCAACGCTCAAAATAAAAACGTTAAGAACTTATGCACCAACCTAATACTATTCAAAGCCGGAATATCTTTGGGCTACATTGTAGGCCTTGGCCATTCTTTGAACATTGTAGCTTCATGTTTGGTTTCATATCAGAAAAAATAATTACATGAAGAGTCTGCCTTGTACACGTTACACTCTTTTATCTTATTAATACACACCCTGATGAGCCAAAATAATGTGACCTCCAGCTTAATAGCGCGTTGGTGCAACTGTGTAACGCAATACAGCAACGATGCTGCGTAGCATGTATTCGACAAGTCCTTGGTAGATTTATGGAGATCTATAGCACCAAATGTCTACTCAAAGGTCACGCGACTATCAAAAATTGCAGTCCAGTGGCTTGTGGGCTTGAACCTGGCGTCTGAGAGCGTCCGTGATGTGTTTCATCGGTTTCAGATCAGGCGATATTTGTACTTACTATATCAGCGGGAGGTCAATATCACGCTCTTCATTCTGCATTCTGGCCTTGTCTCATGGACAGTCATCCTTTGTAAGATGTCTTCACCGTCGGGGAAACCATAGAGCACAAAGGGATGCCGGTGTTCCGCAATTACGTGAATGTAGTGCACACCTTTCTTTGAGCCTACTACGGCAGGTCCCCTGGAAGACAAGGCGAATATCCCCCTATAGGAGAATCAGCCATCAACGTCAAGTGTCGGTGGCGGCAGCACTCGTGCCCATTACAATCATAACTGACTATGCCATTGGGTCAACAAGCGATTACGTAGAGATCGTGTGCTACGTAGTCGCTTGTTCACAAATGTGCACTGAGGGGTTTGATCCGAATCACGCGAGCCTCTACCAGGATTGTAAGGTGTCGTGAGCTATGTCACAGATCGCCATCGAACCTGACGAGAGGTGAACATCCAACACCGTGTCTACTACTCTTGGTTTGACCAATTATCATAGATGCAGCTCGCCATTTCCAAACTGCTCGTTCGCAGGTACTGGAAGACAACAATCTGCCCTTTGTCAGTGTCCCTTATGAAAATGGATTGCCTCATTTGTAACCCATAAAGTAATTAGTAACATTCATCTCTGCTTCGTTTATATCCTTAGTTAAGTATATAGATTTTGATGTTTTGCATCCCATGAGATTTCTCTGCATTAGCAGTTTTATTTATAGTCTTCCATCACCAAAAACATAGATACTGTTAGTTACGCGTCTCAAGGAAATTGCAGTCACTTATCTACATGGCATTGGATATACTATCCTGTAAGAATGAGCCGTAAGGAAAATAAACTATTAAAATGTGATCCCCTCGTCAGTTCATTATATGACTTTGGCGAGAAAGATCTTTGAAAACCAGAGAAAACCACGAAGGCCCATGAATATGATAACAGCGTATCTCTGATAACTTCAAGCACCATTCTGAAGACTTTATGCTGATTGTGGGAACTGATGTATACCCCAACGTTGACTAATTCCGATATGTTATACGGGGTTATTCCGTGCTGGTGTTAAAAATTTTCAGTGATGATGGAGAAGTCTAAATTTATCAATTTCAGAAATGGGATCCTGGTCCGAGGACGACCGTTTCGATATTTTTAAGCGAAATTCGTTGTGATACCTCTGACTCTAACTCAGCATATAGAAAATTCAAAACAACCTTCGGTAAAATTAAAAACAACAGTGGCAACATTAAGAATGTAATGGGAATTCCACTGTTAAACCCAGAGGAGAGAGCCGATAGGAGGACAAATTACAACGTAGGCCTCTGTGATGGGGAGGATTCGTCCGATGACATGAATAGAAAGAAAAATTGTAGTCGATATGGAAGACACAGGGGAACCGGTATTAGTCAGAAATTGAAATGTCAATATAAAACTTTTTACCGAGCGAGGTGGCGAGTGGTTATAACAGGTACTCACATTCGTTTGGTGGGTTGGTTGATTTGGGGGTGGGGACCAAACGCCGCGGTTATCGGTCCCATCGAATTAGGGAAGGATGGAGAAGGAAGTCGGCCGTCCCCTTCCAAACGAATCATCCTGACATTTGCCTGAAGCATTTTGGGAAATCACGGAAAACCTGAATCAGGATGGCCGGACGCTGGTTTCCACCATCATCCTCCCGAATGCAAGTCCAGTGTGCAAACAACTGCGCCACCTCGCACGGTTTCGCATTCGGAAGGACGGCCGATCAAACCCGAGCCTACCTATCTTCATTTTGGTTTTCTGTGCTTTCCCTAAATGGCTTAAGGCAGATGCCGGAATAGTTCGTTTAAAAGGGTACGGCCGATTTCCTTCCCCATCCTTCCCAAAGCCGAGCTTATACTGCACCTCTAACGACCTCGTTCTTGACGGGACGTTAACCACTAATCTCAACCTCCCGCTTCTAGTCCTCCTCTCCTCCTCGAAAACTTGAGATCAAATAAAGTGGAAGGGGAAGATCAGATTCCATCGGAATTTATAAAATCATTGGAGAGGTGGGAACCAATCGCCTGTTGAAGTTAGTGTGTAGATTCTATGAGACTGGAGACGAGCCATCTCACTTTCGGAAAAATATCACGCAAACAATTATGAAGATAGCAAGGGGAGATTAGTGCGGAAACTACCACACAATCAGCTTCAAAGCTTATGTATCCAAGATGCTCACAAGGATAATGCACAGCGGAATGGAAAATAAAACTGAGGACCCGTTAAATGACGATTAGTTTGGCTTTCGCAGAGCTAAAGGCACCAGCGAGGCAACTCTGACGCTACGCTTGATAATGCAAGTAAAACTGAAGAAAAATCATCTCATACTCGTTGGATACGTCAGTCCTGAAAAAGCGTTCGGCAATGTAAAATGGAGAAAGATATTTGAAAAAAAAAAATGGTTCTGAGCACTATGGGACTCAACTGCTGTGGTCATCAGTCCCCTAGAACTTAGAACTACTTAAACCTAACTAACCTAAGGACATCACACACATCCATGCCCGTGCCAGGATTCGAACCTGCAACCGTAGCAGTCGCACGGTTCCGGACTGCGCGCCTAGAACCGCGAGACCACCGCGGCCGGCAAAGATATTTGAAATTCTGAGAAGCATAGAAGTAAGCTATAGCGAAAGACGGTTAACATACATATCACTGAGGTGACAGAAGTCATGAGATAGCGATGTGCATTTATGCAGACGACGGTTGTGTCGCGTACACAAGGTATAAATGGCATTGCATTGGCAGAGCTGTCATTTGTACTCATGTGATTCAGGTGGAAACGTTTCCGAAGCGAATATTGTAGCACGATGGTAATTAAATGACTTTGAACGCGGAACGGTAGTTGGAGTTAGACAAGTGGGATATTCGATTTCGGAAATTGTTAAGGAATTTAGTATTCCGGAATCCACAGTGTCAATATTGTGAGGCGAATACCACATTTCCGACATTCCCTCTCACCACGTACAACCCAGTGGCAGACGGCGTTCACTTAAGAGCCAGAGCAGCGATGGTTGCATAGAGTTGTCATTGCTAGCAGACAAGCAACACTGCGTGAAATAACCGCGGAAATCAATGTGAATTGTACAACGAACGTATCCGTTAGGTCAGTGCGGCGAAATTTGACGCTAATGGGCTGTGACAGCAGACCACCGCCGCGAGTGCCACTTCTAACGACACGACATCACCTGCAGCGCTTTCCCTGAGCTCGTGACAATATCGGTTGAACGCTAGACGACTAGTAAATCGTGGCCCAGTCGATGAGTCCCCATTTCACTTGGTAGGAACTGCTGATAGCGTGCGAGTGTGGTTGAGACCCAATGAAACCATGGACCGAAGTTGTGAACAAGGCACTACGCTAGCTGGCGGTGGCTCCACAATGGTATGGGCTGTATTTATATAGAATGGACTTGGTCATCTTTTCCAATTGAACCGATCGTAGACGGGAAAGGATTATGTTCGGCTACTAGGAGTCTATTTGCAGCCATTCAAGAAGTTCATGTTCCCAAAGAAGGATGGAATTTTTACAGATGACAATTCGCCATGCCACTGGGCTCTCTTCCTTCGTTGTTGAGTGGTCAGTGAGCAAGAATGCTACGCAAGGGGCCTGGGTTTGACTCCCGTCCGGGTCAGAGATTTTCTCTGTTTTGGGACTGGGTGTTGTGTGGTCTTCATTATCATTTCATTCTCATCGACACACCAGTTGCGTAAATGATGTCAACGAAAAGGACTTGCACCACGCGAACGGTACACCCGACGTGAGGTCCTAGCCACACGCACATCTCTCTGACCGAACCACAGTTTTTTCGCGACTGTTTTGAAGAACTTTCCGTACAATACGAGGCGAATTATTTGGCCACCCATATCGCCTGAAATGGGGCGTAGTCGAGAGGTCAATTCATGCACAAAATCCTTCGCTGTAAACACTTAAGTAATTATCGATGGTTGCAGAGGTAGAACGACTCAATATTTCTCTAAGGGACTTCTAGGGACTTGTAGTGTCTATGACAAGTGGAGTTGTTGTACTACGCCGGGCAAAAGGAGATCCGAAACGATATTAAAAGGTAGCCCACGTTTTTGAGGGAAGATCTGGTCCTGTTTGTTGCAGACTTTCCGCCTGATATAGAGAAAAGTGTTTCTTATACACTGGAGGAAATTCGGACCAAAATGACCGAGTTGGGACTATTTACAAGTCAACAGTTGAAGGTCACTTTCTTTACCGATAAGGGGAAAACGTGAAGAGAGCGTTTGAGAACTATAGTCGCAATCCGTGCTACAACCACTCTCTTTGCACTGTTCTGTGATACAGCCTTGAGGATAAATATTTGAAGGAACATAGTTCTAATGTTTATGCATCTATGGAAACAACGAGAAATGTCCTAAATCATTTAAAAATGGGTGACCATGAGACATTATTGCAATTGCTGTTTGCCATAAACATGAACGTTGAGACTCCCTGGAAAACTTTGTGTGTCGTTCTAAAATTCTGGTTCATGCTGCATGAAAAAATTGCTGAAATTTTACGGGAATTCGGGAAAATAAAATTGTCTGGGAACGGGGATTAGCAGATGACTGACAATTAATTCAGTTTCTCGAAGTATCTCAAGAGCGTGCCGAAGCTGTGGAAGTTGACAGTTGCCCTCCGCTGCAGTTGTGGATAGGTGTACCAGATACAGAAACATCGTGTTGGGGATGCGGTGGACAGTAAGGTAAGCACTCCCAATACGTAAAACGACGCATTCAGAAACAAATAAAACTACAAATTTTGGTTAAGTTGCAAGTAGGCTGTTTAGGTTCTTATATTGGTAACGCCACGTAGCGCTCTGTATGAAAATCACTGGCTGTGCTGTGTGCAGTCTGTGGCTGGTTTGCATTGTTATTTGTTATTGTAGTGTTGGGCGGTTGGCTGTTACCAGCGTGTAGCGTTGCGCAGTGGGAGGTGAGCCGCCAGCAGTGGTGGATGTGGGGAGAGAGATGGCGGAATTTTGAGAGCGGACGATCTGGACGTGTGTCCATCAGAGAGAGTAAATTTGTAATATTGGATATCATGGACTGATATAGATATTATGACTTTTGAACACAAGGTAAATACACTGTTTTTTCTCTATCAAAATATTTCGTTTTCTAACTATGCCTATCAGTAGTTAGTGTCTTCAGTAGTTTGAACCTTTTATTTAGCCGGCAGTAGTTGCGCTCGCTGTATTGCAGTAAGTCGAGTAACGAAAATTTTTGTGAGGTATGTGATTTGTGAAACGTATAGGTTAATTTAGTCAGGGCCATTCTCTTGTAGGGATTATTTAAAGTCAAACTGCGTTGCGCTAAAAGTACTGTGTGTCAGTTTAAGCACAGTCATTAATAATTTTTCTAAGGGGACGTTTCATATGTCGACCCTAAGCCGAGGATACCTCACTGGAATCTTCTGATTTTTTTCTTGTAGTTTGTGTAATTAGGTAGCTATTGTTTAATCCTAGCGCGTAACTGTAGAGAGAATCTTCTTTGTAGTGGTAGTATTTCATTGTTGTACAGTAAAACAGTAGTGGCATGCATGCAGATTTGCACCTAGTATTTCGCAGCTCCGCTTGCAATTAACTAGATATTATTTTCAGTGCTATGCTAATGTTTTTTCTTATTTTGCTCTTCAAATTGTGCTTTTCTGTGTTATCGTGTGAAGTATTGTGAAAATAATGGCGTGTGAAAAACGTAATACTAGGCTCCAAAGTAAACTAAGAAATGACATTGAAGACGAAAGCAGTGTGTTAGCGGCACTGTGTAATGAATTAACTAATGTTCAAAGTAGTAGTTTGGTAATTGTGCATAGGGAAGTGGAGCGGGCTGCAAATAATGGTGTAGACAGTGAAACAATTAGTGAAGAGGAAAGCAATATCGATCGATCGGTCGGCTACAGCTCGCCTCAGGAATCCGAAATGACAGGACACGATCTTGCAAATAGTGTAGATTCAGGTTTTGCGTCCTCTCCGTTTTCTCAAATAAGTCAAGACACATTTTCTGCTTTTCAAAATGCGAATATTGCCGGTTCAAATTCACTGCCGAATAACACTGAGGAACATGTTTCATACATCAGTGCATTGTTATTACAGTTAATGCAACTAATAGGACAAAGGCTACATAAGTTAGACACAACGCTTGAACAAAATCAGAAACAAATGGGACAAAATCTTCAAAAGTTAGACACGATGGAACAAAATCAGAGACAAATACAGCAACAGCTTCAAAAGTTAGACTCATTGGAACAAACGCTTGAACAAACACGTGAACGTTTAACTACTGAGTTACTTAAAATCGAATCGAAATGTCAAAAAGTCTGTTATGACGTAAAAACACAAATTTGTGAGCATTTTCAACATATTCTTTCACATCATGATACTGTATTACAGAATCACGAAGCAGCCATAAAAGAACTGCAAACTATTGTTCATGAAAATCACGACACCTTGCCAGCTAAAACTGACTCAGTTGCATCTACGGATTCAGTTACGAAACTTGCAAAACTCAGGAAAACTTAAAGGACACAGTAGATACAATTTCAACACAAATGGACACTCTGAAACGTATTTCAGAAAAACACACTGAGGAAATCAATTCACTATCGGAGAAAGTAGCCGAACTTTCGGATCAGTTCACTAAGTTATCTACAAAGGTAGATGATGATCTGAATGACACAAGACCTGTAGCCTTCACTGACACAGAAGAGTATGAACAAATTAGAAAATTCAAACAAAATCAAAATCAAATCAATACGCAACACCAAAGAGAAGTCCGGGAAGTACAAGATCAGTTGACACAGGTAATACAAGAATTACATATCTCAGAGGACACTCGCGCTCCAATATGGGAAGAGGGACATAGAAATACGGAACAGCCACAAAATAAAACACAGGGAACTTCGGAAGTTATGAAAGAAATTGGCAAGGTACACCGAATTTTGAGATGGAACCGCTGAAAAGAAGAAACAATGATGGATGTGCGAATCGCCGACATGATGATTTTGACTATAAGATGTTTATTACTACACGTAAATTCAAAACATTTAAGAATTCCGGCAATGACATTCATCCACAAGCGTGGCTTCATCAAATCTCTCATTGTTCTCCTCCAAACTGGTCGTTAGAGCACAGATTATGAATTTATGTGTGGCTATTTAGAGAATGAACCAGCTGTAAGAATGCGATTGGTCATTCACGATTGTCGCAGTGAAGGAGAATTTTATCATGCCTTCCTCTCAGCATATTGGTCTCAAGCTACGCAAGACCGAGTAAAACATAGCATCATAGTGTTGAAACATTTCGAACACTCTAAATTTTCCAGTCTTGCGAAATATTTTGAAGACATGTTACACAAGAATAAATACCTGTCAAACCCATACGGTCCCTCAGAGCTCATCCGCATTTGCTTAATCAAATTACCTGAACATTTACGACATATTATTTTGGCAGGACGTTGCAAAGATGATATTGAAGCTTTTCTGGGACTTTTACAAGAATTAGAAATTAACACAGACAATCGTGGGATGCGAAATCAGGAAAACAATCACTACAGGTCACATCCGTCACAATTCCGTGACGACAGAAACAGTAACTGGACACGACAAGGTTATTCTTACAACGCAAAGCGTGACCAAAACAGTCACCACCCAGATGACAACTACTGGCAGAGTAATAATAGTTACAGAGAAAGATTGTATTTCCGTAGTAATGAATGTGACAGAGACAACCATAGGAACAGACAATATGGCAACCAGAATAATTATTATCACAGGAGACAGAATAACTTCAGATGCAACGGTCCACCGTGCAGTGATAATTCAGGGAGAAATTCTCCACCACTTAAGCGACAAGAAAGAAACTACAGAAACTACCGCCATCACGACAGACGGTATAATCATAACGATAGACCTGAATTTTATCAGAACTAGCGGGATTCAAACAGTTCAAGGCCCTCTTGGCAAGGTGAATTTATAGAAGTTAGGTCTCCTAATCCCAATAACGGCGCACGCCAACAAAGAGATAGCACATAATGACTCGCGCCGCAGGCAGCCACGTGCGCCGGCTGGCTCACAGAAAAATAACATAGACGCTAACCTTGAGAAAAATTTTAGCATTCCTTACCAACGTATACCGCATGATAATTGCGTTGAAGCTGAAGCTCTGCGTACTAGGAAGAGTAAAGTAATGCACATTTCACATGTAAAACCGTTTATTGAGAGATAATCTGCTTTTTAACTTAGTCTTTGCCATAAAATTTTTCGCCGGCTGCGGTGGTCTAGCGAGTCTACGCGCTCAGTGCGGAACTGCGGGACTGCTACGGTCGCAGGTTCGAATCCTGCCTCGGGCATGGATGTGTGTGATGTCCTTGGGTTGGTTAGATTTAAGTAGTTCTAAGTTCTAGGGGACTGATGACCACAGATGTTAAGTCCCGTAGTGTTAAGAACCATAAAATTTTTCACTTCACACTAATAGTACAATTTGTCAGACTTATAAACTGTTAACATGCAACTATGTTTTAAAATTAACTATCCAGTCTAGAACTTAGGGAACATATTTATACAGTATTTACGACTGCATTGTTATAGTGAACAGACGACACAGTGTTATTGTGTGTGTACATTCTTGCTTGTTAGTTACACAGTTACACAACGACATAAAGGCTCAAATACTTAGAACATATACTGGTACTGCTAATGAGATTTTAATGCCACATTTTGGTTTACTAGAAAATAATTCTGGATTTAAAGTACGATAACTACGACAGTTCCACAGACTTATCTTGCAGCAAGACACACATTTAGCGCTGCAGGACACGCATTTGAGTGATTAATTTTGCACTTAAAACATTTATTATTGAAGATTTTTGAATTACAATGATACAAAGGTGTTTTAATGATACATTTCATTCCATTGCTGTAATTGTAACACCTGATGTTATAATTACATTAATCCTCAGTGGGTACATGCTAACTTTGTTTACCATGTGTTTGGCCACCACAGGGAGCCCTAGCTAATATGGTATGTGCTTATACAACTTTACATATCGGTACCATATTTCTCTAACACATAATTACACAGCTATCTGATTATTTAACAAATAAACAAAAATTTTTTTACTGTGGCAGTGACACATGTTTACGCAATTACACATTTGGATAATTTCATACTTACGAAATTGAATTTTGTCTGCACTGTGTGAACTGTTCATATTTTTTCGGAACCATTGTGATACTATGAGAGCCTTGAATGGTGTATTTGGTATAGGATCATGATTTTAAAGTTCGTTTGAGGTAGATGACACTATTGAAATGAGCAGAGAAATTTTTAGGTTTTGAAATTATTGCAGAGAGCTATGACATTTTTGAGATTTGACTGAGGTATTATGATATTATTATTACAATGACGATGTATATTACGCTGTTGAGGTATGTTTATGATCAATACGCTGATTCTACCATGTATGACGAATGTGATTACATGTTTCTGTGTATAAGAATAATGAATAGAGGTTATGGACTCTGATTTGTGAAAAAGGATTTTGGAAACCAAGAATCGTACTTTAAGAGTTATGAAATGGGTGTAAATGCGTCAGTGTATCACAATGCCGGAGAAAAATTTTTGGACACTATTATATTTATAGGATTTTGTTTCAACAGATTTGTATTGCAAATATTTCGACCTGTGAAATTTTATTTGTATCAAACTGTCACTGTAGCGGAAACTGATGTCGTAAGTATTTCGGTAGGGAAGGTAGGTCACCTTGACGTAATGCACTGTAAGCACCCAGCTGCGCGACAGTTGCCTGGAAAAAAGCCATTAGTCTGTGCCTTTCAGAGGGACAGGTGGAGAAAAAAGGAGGCCATTATCGTCGCTATTGACATTTCTTTGTAGAAAGCATCGCCAATGCGACACGCTCAAACTTGAAAACATATTATCACACTGTGGAGCTCTTAATTTATGATATTTACTAAAATGCCTAATGAAATTATGAGAAACATTTTACATCTATTGTCTTTCCAGTTGAGAGATTTTTTTTGCCTTTGGAGACCATTTGCCTAATGAATGACGTTTCGTATGTAGCTTTAGATACAGGGCCATTACAAATGATTGAAGCGATTTCATAAATTCACTGTAGCTCCATTCATTGACATATGGTCACGACACACTACAGATACGTAGAAAAACTCATAAAGTTTTGTTCGGCTGAAGCCGCACTTCAGGTTTCTGCCGCCAGAGCGCTCGAGAACGCAGTGAGACAAACTGGCGACATGAGCCGAGAAAGCGTATGTCGTGCTTGAAATGCACTCACACCAGTCAGTCATAACAGTGCAACGACACTTCAGGAAAAAGTTCAACAAAGATCCACCAACTGCTAACTCCATTCGGCGATGGTATGCGCAGTTTAAAGCTTCTGGATACCTCTGTAAGGGGAAATCAATGGGTCGGCCTGCAGTGAGCTAAGAAATGGTTGAACGCGCGTGGGCAAGTTTCACGCGTAGCCCGCGGAAGCCGAACGAATAAAGCAAGCAGGGAGCTAAACATACCACAGCCGATGGTGTGGAAAATCTTATGGAAAAGGCTAAAGCAGAAGCCTTACCGTTTACAATTGCTACAAGCCCTGACACCTGATGAAAAAGTCAAACGCTTTAAATTTTCGGCGCGGTTGCAACAGCTCATGGAAGAGGATGCGTTCAGTGCGAAACTTGTTTTCAGTGATGAAGCAACATTTTTTCTTAATGGTGAAGTGAACAGACACAATGTGCGAATCTGGGCGGTAGAGACCCTGATGCAATCCTGCAGCAAATTCGCAATTCACCAAAAGTTAACGTGTTTTGTGCAATCTCACGGTTTAAAGGTTTTACGGCCCCTTTTTCTTCTGCGAAAAAACGTTACAGGACACGTGTATCTGGACATGCTGGAAAATTGGCTCATGCCACAACTGGCGACCGACAGCGCCGACCTCATCTTTCAACAGGATGGTGCTCCACCGCACTTCCATCATAATGTTCGGCATTTCTTAAACAGGAGATTGGAAAAACCATGGATCGGTCGTGGTGGAGGTCATGATCAGCAATTCATGTCATGGCCTCCACGCTCTCCCGACTTAACCCCATGCGATTTCTATCTGTAGGGTTACGTGAAAGATTCAGTGTTTAAACCTCCTCTACCAAGAAACGTGCCAGAACTGAGAGCTCGTATCAACGATGCTTTCGAACTCATTGATGGGGACATGCTGCGCCGAGTCTGGGAGGAACTTGAATATCGGCTTGATGTCTGCCGAATCACTAAAGGGGCACATATCGAACATTTATGAATGCCTAAAAAAACTTTTGAGTTTTTTTATGTGTGTGCAAAGCATTGTGAAAATATGTCAAATAATAAAGTTATTGTAGAGCTGTGAAAACACTTCAATCATTTGTAATAACCATGTATATATATATATATATATATATATATATATATATATATATATATATATATATATATATATATATATATATATATATATATATATATATATATATATATATTCTCATTTCGTTTAATATCTAGTTTCTAGCTGCACTGCAGCATTGGTTAAAATAAAATTTAATATTTTCTGTCAACAGATCCAGTAAATAATAATTTTATGATATATTTCCAAAAAAATGAGGGAGCACAAAAGACATTTCCCTTCACAGGAACTGCATACATAATTTTCTTTTCAAGTACTTGGTAATTTATTTTATAGAATAAGATTTTGTGGTGCACCACTTTCATTACATAGACATTAAGATGTGAATATACATTTCCCTTACCTGCATTGTTGTCTTTAGTGTACTATTTTTTCTGCTTGTGGGTTTGTCATGTTTAGATATAAGTTATTACATTTGCTACTGCTGTTTTCCAGGCATAGTGCTACTGAATTTCACTTTGTATTACTATGTTAAACCAGATTTACTACTGATTTCTTTTTCTTGTTTGCTGCACATTGCCTTATATTAGTTGTAATATTGCATTTGCTTTGCTAATTTAGATATACTGCTGCTTGCTTTGTCAATTTCCATTTTTTTGTCATTGATGTTTGTGTTAATTGTTTTGTGCTGCTGCATTCCCTCGTCCCTTAGTTTAGCATCTGAGTTCAGTAGATTTAAGTTAGCTTAAGATGGGGAGGCTATATAAGAGAACGAGTTGTGATGAATTGAAAGAAATGCATTGAGAAGCTATAAGAAAATGGTTTGGTCAAAAAAGTATTTTTGAAAGAGTACATCAACAAAGAAGTAGGGTTTAGGGACAACAGGTTTAGGTAGGATTTTCTTGTAAATAAATAATAAGGTAAGATAATGGAAAATAAACAATGAGGTAAGAAATATGTGAACATATAAATACAGAAAGCTTGCTTGGATAGGATTTTTTTGGTGGAAACAAATGTTGAAATAAGACGAAAGATCTATGGAATGAAGTTTTGGGTAGGACTGCAGTGCCAAATGTTACACCGAAAACAAACCCTGTCCTTTCCTCCAGTGTTATTCTGCTACGTGTTTGTGTACTTTTGTATATTTATGTTTTTCCTGTCTTTATGTGTTTACCTAATATGATTTATGTTGTAGCATTTTCCATGTACTAAGCTACATTCACTATGATGAGGAATACTGTTATCCTCAAATACGATTTGCATTAATAATATGTTATTTTCTTTGTAAAGATGTTTATAGACATTATTAATTCTGTTCTGTTTCAATGCTCATGAGTGAAATTAATGTTTCGAAAACTAATCTCATTATTTTATATATTTACTTATGTCATAATTCCTGTAACAATGATGTATATGTTTATTTCTATTGTTTTGTAAAGCCTGTATTACTACAAATTTTATCTGTATTATTATGTTTTTAATGATGTTTTCTGTATCTTTGTAATTGTATTCTCATGTTCTAAAATTGTAATGGACACCAGTTCAGCAAATTAAGTAACTTGTAAGCAATCATTTCAGTGCACACGTTTCTGTTGGTCATAGTATATGCACAATATGTGAGAAGTTGGGACCGTTAGTGTTTGCACGTGTGTTGATAATTCAGCAAGGGACTGGTTAACAGCATTACTGGTTCTAAGGACAATTCCAAAAACTTTGTGAGTGCACAAGTGGTGGTTTATGGACTTGCTATAATGTGCGCAAGACTCTTCGATGGTGATAGTGCACCTGCACAGTTGCAACAGATGGCTGCTGGCCGTCTCTACAGGAACTACAGTGGGTCTGCATCTTTGATGGCCCACCAATACCATTATTTCTACAAGGACTGCAGTGGGTCTGCACCTCTGGTGGCTCAACAATACCGTAATCTCTAATAAGACTACAGTGGTCTGCTCTGTGATGACCTACCTGTCAATATTCTTCAAAACTGCGACAGACGCTGCTGTGGGTTTGCTCCGTTGTGGACCATTACCTGTCTGCATGTCAAGAGTCAGCACTGTCTTTCCGTTGGAAGGACAACACTACTTCTTCAGGACTGCATGGAAATCCACTACTTCCGTGTGCATTTTCTTTTACTGCCCAGACTTTGAGGAAAAAAAACTGCAATTTTACTGTGATGAATGATCAGGACTGTTTTTATGGACTGTGAGAAAATCTTAGCTTTTGAACAACATTGTATCAATAAGTGTGTGCATTTGATATCTTTGTTATTGTAACTGTGAAAAAATTTTTCAAATCTGTATTGGCCACTGCCCAAAAGAATTTGTAAATTTTTTTTTGTGGGGAGCATGGGGGCTATGTAAGTAGGCTGTTTAGGTTATTATATTGGTAACACCACGTAGTGTTCTGTATGAAAATCTCTGGCTGTGCTGTGTGCAGTCTGTGGCTGGTTTGCATTGTTGTTTGCTATTGTACTGTTGGGCAGTTGGCTGTTACCAGCGCGTAGCGTTGCGCAGTTGGAGGTGAGCCGCCAGCAGTGGTGGATGTGGGGAGAGAGATGGTGGAATTTTGAGAGCGGACGATCTGGACGTGTGTCCATCAGAGAGAGTAAATTTGTAATATTGGATATCATGGACTGATATAGATATTATGACTTTTGAACATAAGGTAAATACACTGTTTTTTTCTCTATCAAAATATTTCGTTTTCTAACTATGCCTATCAGTAGTTAGTGCCATCAGTAGTTTGAATCTTTTATTTAGCCGGCAGTAGTGGCGCTCGCTGTATTGCTGTAGGTCGAGTAACGAAAATTTTTGTGAGGTATGTGATTTGTGAAACGTATAGGTTAATTCAGTCAGGGCCATTCTCTTGTAGGGATTATTGAATGTCACATTGCGTTGCGCTAAAAGTACTGTGTGTCAGTTTAAGCACAGTCATGAATAATTTTTCCAAGGGGACGTTTCAAAGTATTTTAAACACATAGAACTCGATAAGATATCGAAGGTGAAGAGAAGGTGTACCCTAATACTGTCAATCATTTGCATATAATCATTTGCATTCTTAACCGAAAGAATGGAAATTAATAAATACATTTGCTTGCATTATTTATAGTTCCACAGGTGCCTCATCTGAAGCTTCTCTCGATAACTGAAAGAGAAGAAGTTTGTGCCGCAGAACGTTCCAGATATGCTGTACTTCGAGATAAATACCATATAATGTAGCTTTTCTAAGTAAATATTTTATCAGCACTGACGTCTTCAAATGTTGATAGCACAGCAGTGAAAACATGTAAATTCATGTCAACACCGAATGAACTTTATTGGCGGCTACACGATATAGCACATTTATCCTCCATGCTGGGATGTTTTATTATTTACGAGATGTCGTACAGAGGACGAAGCCTCAATGTCGACAATTTCAAAAGCGCCCACGATGTGGGCGGAGGAGGAACAAACTGTCGACGCAGTTTACATGTATCCGCTAATGGGAAAGCCATATCAGGGACAGTCGCTTCTGAAATGGTGGAAATCAAGAGCAACTACTTAGCCTAGGCTGTCGCTTGGGGGCGAGAATTTCAGTTTATACCTGCCCATTTCTAGTGCCTCTAGAGACAGAGCATTCAGCAGCACTGGGCTTGTCATTATCGATAAACATAATGAAACATCTACTGAAAATGTGAGTGACATGCAGTACCATTGTGAGTTTCAGATATGTTTCCGTAATATCCTATTTTCGTTGCCATAAATCTCTAACGTCCTAATTGCTAGTCCCAGAAAGAAATTAGCCCAGAAGGTCGTTATAGCATTACGAGAAGAGCAATATTTTTTTTATTTTTACCGAAGCAAGACAGTTTTCAATAAACTTCGTCTGACTTTGGTGCATGCAGCTTGTGTTCCTTCATTAATTTAGCTTGTAGTCTTGACATATTAGCATCAAATAGATAATGTAAAGGCTCTGTCATACAAATATGATGCTATGTACTTGTTTGTACAGGCACCTAAGAGCAGGGGTTCGTAAGCGTTTTGACGAGTGGACCAATCTGATGTCTGTGAACGACTACCTTTTATTAAAAAAAATTATGTCAATAAACCACGCTTAGTGCAACACGCAAGCAGTTAAATTCCAAGAAAATGGTTTAACAGCTTTTGTACGGTTTACAATGGTTTACTTTTCCGTTGCATCAGATTAAAATAGCTGTCGAACCCTTTTGTATAATGGGTAGGTCTAGGAGGCATTATAAAAGTATCTTACACTTTTTTGTTCACCTACAAGATTTACTTAGGAAATTAAAGGGATTTAACTGGCTCAACCCTTTCTTGGAATTCGATGAGAAAGATCCGCTTACTTTCCATAGCACATAACTTTGATATCAGGAACCACATAATTTAAAAACAATCTCAAATTACTTTAAAGAATTTTTTTTATATAAGTGTAAGAAGGCAAAACGTTTTCGCCCAAATATGTGGACGAGACAGGTAGTACATTTGTTACCACTTTATTTTAAAGCATTGGGGACTTCGCCCTTAAGCGTAACCAGAAACTCAACGGTAACTTAAATTCACTGGAAATTTCGAGGAGGTACTCGTCTTAATTTATACTTCATGTAGATATCAT
Source organism: Schistocerca serialis cubense (assembly GCF_023864345.2). Lineage (NCBI taxonomy): Eukaryota > Metazoa > Arthropoda > Insecta > Orthoptera > Acrididae > Schistocerca > Schistocerca serialis. The sequence continues at coordinate 473,268,547 of NC_064640.1, forward strand.
AATTATTCTCTCTTCCAAGACACTACTAATCCAGTTGTTATTACTAGCTAGATCAGAGAAACCGTCTTTCAAGCTTTTCGAAGCCCCTTCGAATGTTGTTTAATTATGTTCTTCTCATTTTCGTCTGAAATTTGCTGAGTTTCTATTAGCAAATCGAGAAAGGTATCGAAGCACTCAGTCTTACTGGAATTTAAACCTCCCAAATTGCGAGGTTATTGCTGAACGACTCATAATACAAAGGGTTATGGTTGAGCCTTGAAATAATAATTTAAAGTGTTGATTTTTAAGAAACCGTATGCCAAATAAATCCGTCTGAAGTCTGACTTTGCGTTGGTGAAGGTGTAACTGGCGAGGAAAATACAAACTTCATACAATACAAGATCAGTATTGGCACGAGATAACCACCTAACTTCCGTGTGGGCTAGTAAAAACTTTTAAGTATGTGTCATTTCCTCATACTGTATTATAGAAACCAGATAATTAATAGAACGAGGTTTAGTAAAGTTAATTTTTTTCACTGCATTGTAAAGTACAGATTTTTTTTACATGCTCGTAACAATACAATGATTTATAAATTACAGACAACGGAGCAGATTTAAGATATCATCATGTTCCTGATAACACTGGAGCTGAAATAGTCTGCCGGTACATACACTGCGAAGTAAGTAACTGCTAGCAAATGGCCACAGAGATTTCGTCTTCAATCATCGTCGGGCTGGCGACTTCCCGAACAGGCGAGCCACACGGGGCCCGTGTGGACTCGGGCCATGGCGGATAACCGTGCGGGCCGGCAGACCTCGGTAATGTCGCATCAGCTGACAGGGCAGCCCTAGTGGAGGCTCACCCGACAGTTGTGGCTACGATCCAGCGTGGGCCACGCAGCCACGGTGCACGCCTCCGACTACTGTCCGCAGCAGACATTCGGCACGTCTAACCACAAGAAGTAAGAGTATGTTAATGTTGCAAACAGCGATTATAAGCGTCATCAAAATTGTTTGTAAATTAGTGTTGTAGAACCACGAAACAACGGAATCCGGGCTACATTGATGTAGATTAACCTTAGATGACAGAAGATAGCTCCAACCGAATCATGGCGACGGTTCCCCAAGAAGCTGAGGCCAGGTCAATTTTTTCGTCAAACTACCGAGATATAGATAGGTAACAATATTAAATAACGAGAGTTGCTTTTTTTTCTCTTCAGGGATTTTCGACGGCTAACACCGTAATTTTTTTTTTCAGATAGTCACTTTGTCAACAAGTTATGCGTATCCATATTTGTTTGTTCTGATTATGTTTCCTTAAAATGAACAAACGTCACAAATTCCTTACTTTAAATTTTTCTTTTTAGCTTAACGTCATATTAGTTGTGCGGTAGCACATGTTCATGTTTTATTTCAGAGGCAGAAGGAGTGTCACACAACGTGAGCTAAAACTCTTGGGATGAAATGTATATTCGGTAGTGTGAGGAAGTGAAGGAATAATGAGCCTTGCATGTTGCCGTGTCATTAACTAAGCTACTGCAAGAAAAAGCGATTAGGTGACGTGATCGCGAGAAAATTGTAGGGAATAGTTACCTCGAATTCCTTCCTGTATTACGTGTTGTTTATAAGCACGCTATCATACTTCTTCACATTCACACAAATGACAATGGTAATAGTTCGTATATTTTCTTTACTTATGTAAAGAATTTTCTACAATTACTTCTTCACATACTACAAATGTTCACTGTGTGAGAGCCGGTCACACAGAGTAACATTGACTGAGGACTACAGAAATTACAACAATTTTAAAAGTTACAAAATCTAATTAGTTTTGAAATTTTACAACAATTACTCTAAATACATTGTTCATTACTACTTATAATAAGTGGCTAGGAATTTCTTTGTCTGCGATTGGCATGATGTTAATTTCTTTTCTTTTTTTTCTTTTTTTTTTTTTTTTGTGTCGACGTGACAACATAAGCGTGTCCGTCAGTGACTCATTAGGAGATAAACGTTGAAAGACTAGTAAGCATATTATGGCTATGGTGTAAGGTACGCATGATTTGTGTGTGTCTGCGTGTGAGCTCATGCTGCTCAGTTCATTTCTATAGTTTCGTGCCGAGCTGGCGCTTGTGGATTCTGAAACCAGTGAAGTTCCTTGAACAAACATTTCAGTATAATCACTAACAGGTAACCAACTACTGGTACACCTATTATTACAGCTAACAGTGTTAAAACGTAAATATAATTGTAAGATCTCCGGACATGTTTTGTACGAATGGGTTTCATAGTATCAGGATACATCAGTTTTGTGCTACCATTCACTCCAGCGCGTGTGGATGAAAATAGCGTTGGCCTTTGTAGGTGCAGCAGCAAGAAGAAATCTTCTTTGTCTTGGTCTGAAAATTCCATTCTGTCGTTGTGTCTTACGAAACTCACTGTAGCCGTGCTACATCCAACGTCTATGCCGTGAGGGGGTACAATCCTGAGAAACAAACAAGCACCCATAGTGAAAATCAGTATATATACATATTTATAATTGCTTTGCTCTGATGAGCCAAAACATTATGGTCCTGATCTCCGCGAGCCTGCATGCCACTTGGTGCCGTTTCGTGCACGTTACACCGAAAGGAAAGTGCACAACATAGAAGAGGCGAATGGCGACGACGACAGGGGCCGGAAATGAGGATATCTATTGACATGAGCGACTTTGATAAAGATGAAATCGCTATGGCCCGAAGCCTGGGAGCGAGCATCTCGGAAATGGCGAAGCTGGTCAGCTGTTCACGTGGTCCTGACGTGAACTACTATGGAAAGAGGCTGGAGGACGGTGAAACCGCGGCTATGCGACAAGGTGTTGGACGTTCACGCCTTGTAACATATTATTTCTGGACAGAGAATGTCGAAGGCTTGCCTGCTTTATAAGGCAGAGACAGGGACACACTATAAAGATGGTGCAGGCAAAACAATTTTGGAGAACACCGTTCAGCACAAATTGTTGAAAATGGGGCTCCGCAGCAAATGATCCATAGGCGTTCCCACATTGACTCGACGTCGGTTACGATTGAAGCGGACAAAGGACTATCGGTATACGACTATGCATCAGTGAAACCGTGTCGGCTTTTCGTATGAACAACGTTTTTCGTTACACCAGGCCGATGGTCGCGACCGGGTTCGCCGTCATCCAAGGGAGCTGATTCTCGCGAAATGCACCTTGCCCCAGACGCTGGCCCCTGAGGCCTACATTTGCTACACAGAATCGATATTGTACGGGGATCCATCAACACGCTATTAATCAGGTACCATAATGTTTTGTCCCGTCAGTGTATTTATTATGACACGAGCTCTTCTTGTAAGACCTGTTCTGAGCATCGGATAGAAAGCACTAAAGCCAATTACTAAGGTTCAAATGGCTCTGAGCACTATGGGACTTAACATCTAAGGTCATCAGTCCCCAAGAACTTATAACTGCTTAAAGCTAACTAACCTAAGGACATCACACACATCCATGCCCGAGGCAGGATTCGAACCTGTGACCGTAGTAGTTGCGTGGTTCCGGACCGAAGCGCCCAGAACCGCTCAGTCATAGAGGACGGCTTGATCATGGTGCTTACGTAACTCGCCAGTGCTAGGTCGTGAACGTGGACTAGCCGACAGCCTCCATGACTACTATGGAGTGTGAATGATTAAAAGCAGCCCTGTGCTCACAAAATATCGTAATGTCGCCAGGATTCGGCGCTCCAGCACCACCGGTATAGTTAGAATTTGGACCAGGTGGGGGTATGCTTGAAGCTTGATAAGTGCTGGAAAGGTGACCCATTTTGTCATGTCTAGAGTCCTACCTGTGACTTCGAACACTCGAACTAATGGTTTGCTGAAGATGTCTGTAGCTGAGTGCCGCCGTGGGTCTAACGCCTCTAGTGCAGGTAATTCTCAAGCATTTCATCTTGACCATCGGCTGTAATTGTGCCTCACTTCCCGTCGGGAGTCCTCTCCCAATGTGAATTGCTCCCGACTTTGCCATGTTCATACTACTTCCCGTAGCCATACCACACAAATTAATCCAATTGAAAACGGCTCTTGCCGCGGTAGGGACGTAAACAGATGTCCGAGCCGCAGCAACGCAGAAGGTAGACTGATTACTGTATTCGCCAAAATGAACAATAAAAACTGGAAGGAAAACATGTACGAATTCTTGAACCACATGTGTATTAAAATGAGCAAAATTCATGAACCTTAACGCAATTTACTAGGGCGTTTGTGGACTTCAGGCCCATGGCATACACACTGACCGACCAAGGGCAACCGAAATATTTCCCACAATCTGACACCTAGAACCTGCACAAAACAATTCCTGCACGTTTGAATGCCTTCATTCAACATTCCGCCGGTTACACAGGTTATTAATGTACCAGTATTTCATATTGACAATGGTTTATCACGTGCTTACATAAACCTGTGATCTTGCAATGTTAATCTCTTAAAACTGTCACCTAGACAAATGTAATCCAGAAATTTCATTACCCTACATCAATAATTTTTGGTGCTGCGATTTTTTCTTGAGGGTATACCACCTACAACTGACCACCACGTTCTCTTTAGCTCACTTGACGCCCAAATAGAACTGTAGTTTGATCTTTGCACCCGATCTGGCGCAAGGCATAGAGTACCCTCGAGTTAGCTGCTAAAATTTTGATTCTACGTCTGTTTTGTTTGTGTTCTTGTTGTATAAGAAAAGAAAACTCATGTGGCTCATTTTATAAACACTACTGGTCTAACTTACAATTTAAGAGATAGTTTGCAAACATGAAATGTGGGAAGACGAAGGAAAGGTAAAGAATGAGTGGTAAGTAGTGATGGCTAACCGTACAGGGCAATGTTCAAAATTTGGAAATTTGGACTGGACTGGTACTCGAACCTGGATTTATCAGCTTTTATAGGTGGATGCCTTAACCGCTCGACCGTCCGGACACGGACCCTGACCACCTTCAATTTCCAGCATCTCGCTTCTTGCAACGTAGCTTCCCTCGTCCATTAACCTCTTTACTCGTCAATTCTAGCTCCCGTAGAAGTTTTTATGATGTTTGTGCATTCTCGCTGCAACAGATGGGGAGGAGCCGTTATCATCTTTTTCAGAAATTTATATATCTGATTCGTATGTGTTCTGTGGGTCATGTCCGACAAGACAGACTCCCACTCAAACATTTACATTTAAGACACAGTTTGCATCACCTGTGATTCTTTCTTCCAGCTTACTTGGTGCTGGAGGACCCTCATATTAAGTGCCACATTGTTATTTTCACGAAAAACACCGCCATTCACAATCTCGAAGGCAGGTTCTAGGGAAAAGAACTACAGTCATCAGGTGAAAAGCTAGCTGTACTGCTACAGGTCTCAGCAGCGGTAATGTCTTTGGACAGTGTTCACCTAAGAGGAAAGTTCTACGTCTGACTGTGAACAGAAATTCAGCTCTTGCACCAAAAGTTAATTAGCACATTAAAGAAGGAAAATTGTGCAATTTGTACCAAAATATGTTAATATTTTTTCTATACCTAACACATGTGGCTCACTTTATCGACATGACTGGAGTAAATGACAAGTTAAGGTACACTGACCCCTAAAAGACGACGTTGGACGCTTAAGTTATCACAGTAACATTTCTGTGTCTGAAACATACCAAACCGCACCATCAATCAATCTCCAAGATGCAACTGTGTATCACTTAAATTGAATATTTTTCTCATACACCAGTCTAGCGACGAAAAAACGCCGAGCGAGGTGGCCCAGTGGTTAGCAGACTGGACTCGCATTCGGGAGGACGACGGTTCAAACCCACTTCCACCCATCCTGATTTAGGTTTTCCGTGATTTTCCTAAATTGCTTCAGTCAAATGCTGGGATGGTTCTTTTAAAAGGGTTCGATTGATTTCCTTCCCTAATCCGATAGGACCAATGAGCCCGCTGTTTGGTCTCCCCACCCCAAAAAATTAACCAATCAACTTCGAAAATCGTAATGCTTCCCCTCTCCAGGCACTGTTTGGAAGGCAGAGGATAATACTTCATGTTGTACAGTAGAAAAAATTAACTGACATTACTGACTGACTAATATAGCTCTTTGTTACATCCGGCCTTAAGCCCGTGTGAAATTGTGTTACTCGTGGTACACAGATAGGAAGGCTTCGACACTTACCAGCTGAAACTATATTTTACTGGGATTTTTCACAAAATGGAGTTATGGGCTTACATAAAAGCTAAATAAGTATTATTGATGCAAAAAAAAAACTACCAAGGAAACTGTCCTTTTGTCCAAAGAATGACGTCCTATGTCAAAGTTGGTACCTCACGACGGAACCAAAAGTAGTCAGATGCAGCCGCGAATGAGAGACATCAGCAAATTACACGCCTTCAAGAGGTTCGGTACGCCGCAGCTGCTGGTAATGTACATACGTGAGAGTGCACCGCCGCTCGTCCCACTCTGCGACAGCAGAGTATGATAGCAGCATCATCATAGCACAGATCAAGCAGCAGTCTAGTATTGTCAGTTAGAACTGTGTACCAAAGTTTATATTTACATAAATGTGAGATTTGACTGTCGTTCAGTATTATTCAAATTAACGAACAGTACCATACGTATATATTGCCAGTCATGTGGACACTGATTGCATTAAGAATGAAGTATTCGATATTAAAGAGTTCTACTGTAGTGAACTAACATATTTTATGTGTGTAGTAGTAACTGCTCGACCTCCTTCAGATGTAAAACTATATTACTGACATCTAGCTTGCAATGACATACATCAGAAACAGCAATACTTTTATGAACATTGAATATAACACATTTGGAGTAGCAACTTAAATGTCGATGAGCTCCAGTGGAAAGGTGAAGATATTTAACAAATATATTCAGATCACAAGACCGGGAGTGGATAGTGTTATTGGTAACCATGTTATAGATTCTATGAAGTGCCTAAATATACTTCTGCAAGAAAATTTACATCTTTATCGGCTAAAAAACATAGCTTAGCCTGACTGGAAGCTACGAATTGTAACTGTAGACTGTCTAAGTGTATTAAAAACAAAAAACAATATGAATGATGTGCTTCTCTGTACTCGTTGCGAGTCCCTTCTATGTGGTGTTAACTATTGGATAGCCTACAGAACAGCTGCTGTGTTACGTTTAACAGTGTTCTGAAACATGCCTACCGGGGAAATAAATTGCATGAAAATTGACTGTATATGGTAAAAGTGGGGTAGGAAACCTGGAGAAGTATATTTCTCTCAATCTGTCAAACAGAGATTCGCCATATTAGGATGTATTCCCATGAATAAGGTTATTCCGCAGGTCTTAAAGTAAACAAGCTATGTGTGGAGCAGACTTCAACCATTTCTTATTACCGAAATTACTCCATGAAGTGCAGTTCATGTGCTATGTGTACGCAAAGATAATTGGAAATGGAAGAAGTCGAACTCAAAAATAGGCAAACTGAAGTATTCAGCAAGAACACTTGTCACGAAGGAAGAGTATAAACTGCTATAGGTAAATTAACGAGTCGTTTCAGACGTGCAGATAGTGCTTTCCAATTACCTTGAACGCAATATTTGGAAAAATATATATCATTGGGGAATACAAGATATCATAATTTACCCTTAACACTATGGAACGTCTCCACAGTTTGGAGCACGCACAGGAAACGATGACTACAAGGTATATTAAAGGTTATACAAAAATATTCGGAAAAATGTGGGTATGACTACGGAATACAAGGTATTTCCAGTTCCTGAAAAAGCTATAGAAATTGTACATGTGTTGGAGTATTGCAGATACTTATGGATTCAATTATGTGTACGACAGTAGAGTATATTCGGAAAACTGTTTATATACCTCCAGTCCCACAGGACCCGCTTAAAAAATATGGTTTCATTGTATCTAAACGGGACTCTCTTGACATTGTGCATGTAGCACTATAAAACCGATCTGCAGATTTTGAAAGCTATGGAAAAACTACGCTTAATGAACAGTTGTTTCCTAACTGGTAAACCTAATGCTCTGTATGTAAATTCTACCAGAATATGAAGAACAGTCCTCGATGCTTATGAGTTTGTGTAATGAAAAAGTGATGTTTTTGTACGATGACAGATCTTGTTCTGTAACTGGTCGACAGGAGCAAACCGAGCAGCAGTCTTACTGACCTCAATGTTTACGAAGCTGACATGTTGTATTTGGATCCCGTAGTGGTTAAAATTGCATATTACCAAAATAAGAAATTTATGCGATACACAGCATAAAAGATCTCTGCAAAACTTGTCATTTTGCTTTATCGTCCAGAATGTCGGGAAATGTTACACAGCAGGTTAACATATTATAGACGTTTCTTGGAGTTCGTTCTTAGTAGATACTAGTAACTGATTACATAAGGAAAGGAGATATAATCTGCAAAATGTTTGGAGGGACTTGGCACCACAGTTGGAATCAGTTTAAGTAAAAGCCTTTCTATCTGTGCACCACTAGTAATACAACATCAAACATGTCTGAGATCCTAAGTAATAAATCCCTACATTAGTTGATCAATGACCTCAATTATATTTTTTCAGATTAGAACAATAATGGATTATCTTCTTCCCTCCTAAAATGTTGGTTGGTAAACTGAAGCATTGCTGTTTACGTAGTTATAATTGCGTACTACGAAGATACGCAGCTAGAGTGAAGCACCGAGTAAACGATCACTACAGCCTTGGTCATTATGAGTAACGGAGGGCCTGTGTGTGTGTGTGTGAGAGAGAGAGAGAGAGAGACGAAAAATGTATTCCAGAATTCGAATCAAGAACAGCTGCCAAGAGGAGTAATTTAGAAGTAGGTACCATAGGAATTGTGAAACGACTTAATAAAAGCAAGTCTTCTGGTCCAAATTGTATTCCAATTAGGTTCCTTTCAGAGCATGCTGATACAGTAGCTCCATACTTAACATCAGATATAACCCCTCGCTCGAAGAAAGATCCGTACCCAAAGACTGGATAGTTGCACAACCCACACCAACATTCAATAAAGGGAATAGGTGTAATCCACTAAATAGAGATCCATATCAATAACCTCGATATCCAGTAGGATCTTCGAACATGTTTTGTGTTCGAATATTATGAGTTACTTAGAAGAGAACGTCATATTGGTACATACTCAACACGGATTTAGAAAACATCGTTCTTGTGATACACAACTAACTATATTCTCACACACGAAGTGTTGAGTGTTTTCGACATGGGATTTTAAATTGATTACGTATTTCTATATTTCCTGAAGGCTGTTGACGCCTTATCTTACAAGCGGCTTGAAATCAAATTGCGATCTTATGTAGTATAGTCTCAGTTATGCGACTGGATTCGAGATTTCCTGCCAGAGAGGTCACAGCTCGTAGTAAACGACGGAAAGTCATCGAGTAAAACAGAAGAGATTTCTGTCGTTTCCCAAGGTAGTATTATAGGTCCTCTGCTGTTCCTTATTTTTGTAAACGCTTTAGGAGACAATCTTAGCTGCCTTCCTAGGTTGTTTGCAGGTGATGATGTCGTTTATCGTCCAGTAAAGGCATCAGGAGATCAAAATCAATTGCAAAACGATTTAGATAAGATATCTGTACAGTGCGAAAATTATCAGTTGACCCTAAATAATGAACAGTGTGAGGTAATCCACACGAGCGCTAAAACATGTACCTCGACTATACGATAAACGTACGATAACTCAGTGAACTCTAAAGGCCATAAATTCAACTAATACTTAGGAATTACAGTTACGAAGAACTTAAACGAAAAGAACACACAGAAAATGTTGTGGGAAAGGTGAACCAAACACTGTGTCTTATTGGCATAACACTTTGAAGATTCAACATATCTACTAAAGGGACTTCGTACACTACATCTGCCCGTCCTCTTTTGGAGTAGCACTGTGTGGTGTGGGATCTCTACCATGTAAGATTAACGGAGTACATCGAGAAACTTCGAAGAAGGGCAGCACGTTTTGTATTATCGAGAAATAGGGAAGAGAGTGTCACGATTTGAGGTGAAAAGTCGTTTATCGTTGCGGCGGAATCATCTCTCTATATTTCCGTCACCAGTTTTCCCCTCCGAATAAGAAAATACTTTGGGACAATGACCTACATATGGAATAGCTTTCATCATAACAAAGTGAGACTAATCAGAGCTCGCACGGAAACACACAGGTGCTCTTTTCTTCCGCGCGCTTTTAGGGAGTGGAATAATAGAGAATTATCGTAAATGTGATTCGATGAAACTCCTGCCCGGCTTAGAGGTGTGATTTAAGAGTAGCCATGTAGATTTAGATGTACGAGGTCGGCCCAGGAAGTCATGCACCGCATTGTTCTCTTCAACAATTCTTTATTGAACACAGTGAGAATTACACACACGAAAGAAAAGTGTTTTGTCTTATTCTTCTACGTAATTTCCACCCCGTTCTACGGCCTTCCTCCAGCGCGAAACAAGGGCATGGAGGCCTTGTCAGTACCAATCCTTGTACTGGTGGCGGAGCTAGTGCTTCACTGTGTGAATCACCTCCTCATCGTCATCAAAAAGTCTTCCACGAATGTCGATTGGCCCTGAATGTAGGCAGCCGGGTACTGAGTGGTGTAATCTCACAGGTACATATACTGTAGGCCAGAAACTCCATAATATACCATACCGCGCCCTAAAATAACTCTCCTAGTCGCTTTTTTGAGCTCCTTCTTGAGCCACACTTATTTTCTTCGAAATAGACCATGTGTGTATATGTGTGAGAATTTAGATCAAAGAATGAGGTGTGCGTACGTAATCTGTGCAGTTGTGCAAACAGTTGTGCCTAGGTGGATAAGTGGCTAGCTCACCTGTCTAATAAACGGAAAATCCAGGTTCGATTCCCGTCCTTGAAACAAATTCTTAGTCTCCGGTTTGGTCTCTACATATAAAATCGTATCTATTTTAGGCCAGTAAAGTCTCCGAAATTGTGTCATTCCACGGGAAATAATGGGGGATATTATCAGGCTAAAAGAACAAAATAAATGGGCACTAAAAGAGCCAACAACAATTTATAACAGCTCACTGAATGATCTGAGTACCTTAAGTTTGAGCTACCCTCCCCAGGAATTAATAACATGACTTTCACCGGAACTGGCAATGGGAGACTACCAAATTGCAGATTTCACAATATCTCGGAGCCCTAGTCTGGAAACAGTGTGTGTCCGATTAATACAAGGGATAGATATTGACTCTGACTACTTGACCATTATGTTTCAGAAATATAGTTCAGAGCCGTATCTATTAACTTAATTTAAGACATAATGACTACTTCTCTATTCAAAACAAAGTTGCCGAAACAAAAACAAATGGAAACATACGGTGAATGACATCGAAACTACATGAAAATTGGTGGTACAGGCTGCAGATGAAAATACATAAATCAAAAGACGAAAGAAACACTCATGGTGGACCGACAACTGGGAACAGTGATTGAGAGAGAGTTTTAACTGCTTTAAAATATTCCCATACACTGAACGTAGTAAAAGACTGGGGCACGTATCGAATCCATTGACCATTATCAGTGGAGTAAATACGCAATTAAAAGTTGAAATATGTAAATATGTGGGTGAAGGCATGAAAATACGAGTAAATGTGAAATATGAGTTCTGTTAATTTTACAAGAATTTTCAGAACAGGTCAGCAGAATATAAGCCCTCTTTCCATTGTTTCCCTAGGACTGGCTTTATTCTATCTATATAAAATTATCAAAACTTTAAAATCGTAGCCGAAAACTTAAATCAATCAAAACCTCAAAATTTATCATCTCGTCTCCTTGATTGCGACGACAATCAACTGAATATCTAATGGTTGAAAACCAATAACAAGACTGCTTGAGAAAAATCCATATTCGCAGGAGCAGATGCTAGACTGAGATTCATAACATGAATCTAATGTAAATGTAGGTCATCGACGAAAGATGTGGCTTGTTAGGCGCGTGTTCAACAGATTCTTGAGTATTGTTCAGACATTTGGGACCCTTATCATATAGGACTGATGGAATAGATAGAGAAGCTCCATCGCTGAGCGGCGCGCTTCCTAAATGCATAGTTTAATCGGCGTGAAAGCGTTACAGAGATGCTTAACAATCACCAGTGGCAGCCCATAGGAGCGAGGCGTTCTTCTTCACGGAAAGGTTTGCTATTCAAATTTCGAGAGAGCACTTTCCCAGAGGAGTCAGACAACATACGACTTTACCAAGATGAAAAAGTTCGTGAAATTAGAGCTAATACACAGGCTTACCGACAATCATTCCTTTATCGCGCCATACAAGAAAGGAACAGAAAAAGGGGGATCAATTAGTGGTACCAGAAGTACCCTCCACTACCCACCGCCAGGTGGCATGCAGAGAAGTCATGTAAATGAAAATTATGGAATCTGCCGCCTGAAGGAGAAACAGATGTGTCGCACAAGACCATAGCAAAGATGAGAGAGAAGTTAAACCACTCGAAGACTGAAAAATGGTATTTATCCATCATCTACATAAGAAAGGAAATGGTAAAGGCGTGTACCATTATCATGGTATCTGGTTACCCCTAGTAACGTAGAAGATCCTACCATTTCTAGTTTTATAATTGATAGTTTAAGTCGACCATAAGCTGAAAAAAACCAAATGGTTTCAAAAAGCACAGTTAACTCAAAACGGATACTAAATCTGAAAACGTTTGTGAGCAAATATGAACCGGAAAAATGCTCAATTTGTGTCTGTGTTAGTACAGCTTAAAAAGGTATACCACTCCATTAAAGGCGGTTTTCTACTGAACTTACTGTCACATGTGCGAGCTAATGAAAAAAATTTGTGAAGGTTGCCAAGGAAATCTTGAATAAAATCAGGTTCAAAATAAATTTCAAAAACGTTTCTTCTAGCCTCTTAAAATGGAAAAGGTTCTTTCTCAGGGCAGCCGCCAATCCTTTTCAAATGCAAAGTAATATACTAAGATTGCAAGGAGCCGAAACGTCAGGCCAGTTTAGGATGTAAACTGTGTAAAGCACAACATTACTTACAAGCTGTAGGTGTTGCTCCCTTCTTCTGGAGAAGCAGCGACATCATTGTCTGTACTGCGATTACTCTCCTCTTCTATAGAACCAGTTACATCATTGTCTGTGCTGCGTTTGAATAAAGGAAGCTGATGTGTTCTCTGAATCACTGAAAAGAGACAAATTAATTAGTTGGCCAATGGAGCAGAAAGAACAGGGGATAGGTATATTTCTTCAGCTCTTCTGTGTAGAACATCCTATGTTGCTTATAAGTAAAAAGATAATACTGTTCACCGGTCCGGATACTGATAATACATTGCTGCATAGTAGCTACGTCCATAACTCGTGGCAGAGGCATTGCGAAGATTGGAAGAGAGAATCCAGTGGCAGTATCGGGCTACGAGGAAGCACAATTGGTTGCACAATGCCCATGAAAGGCGGATATATACACTGAAGCGCCAAAGAACCTTGGTACAGGCATGCGTATTCAAATACAGAGACACGTGAACAGGCTGAACATATAAAAAAAATGGATCTGAGCACTATGGGACTCAACTGCTGTGGTCATAAGTCCCCTAGAACTTAGAACTACTTAAACCTAACTAACCTAAGGACAACACACAACACCCAGCCATCACGAGGCAGAGAAAATCCCTGACCCCGCCGGGAATCGAACCCGGGAACCCGGGCGTGGGAAGTGAGAACGCTACCGCACGACCACGAGATGCGGGCCTGAACATATAAGACAGCAAGTGTATGGCGCTGTTGTTAGATTGGTTACTGCTGCCACAATGGCGGGTTGTCAAGATTGAAGTCAGTTTGAACGTGGTGTTACACTCGGCGAACGAGCCATGCGACACAGCATCTCCGAGATAGCGATGAAGTGGGGATTTTCCCGTACGATCGTTTAACGAGTATACCGTGAATATCAGGAATCAGTTAAACCATCAAATCTGCGGCTTCGTTGTGGCTGGAAAAAGATCCCGCAAGAACGGGATCAACGACGACTGAAGAGAATCGTTCAGCGTTACAGAAGTGCAACCATTCCGCAAAATGATGCAGATTTCAGTGCTGGGCCATCAGCAAGCGTCAGCGAGCGAACTATTCATCATCGATATGGGCTTTCGGAGCCGAAAGCCCACTCTAGAGCCTTTCATGACTGCCCCAGACACAGCTTTACGCCTTGACTGGGCCTATAAACACGTTGGACTGTTGATGACTGGAAACATGTTTCCTGGTCGGACGAGTCTCGTTTCAAATTGTATCGAGCGGATCGACGTGTACGGGTAATTAGACAACCTCATGAATCCATTAATCCTGCATGCCAGCAACGGACTGTTCAAGCCGGTGGAAGCTCCATAATGGTATGGGACGTATACAGTTGGAGTTATATGGGACCTCTGATACGTCTAGATACAGCTCTGACAGGTAACATGCACGTAAGCAAATTGTCTAACCACCAGCACCCATTAATGTCTATTTGTCATTCCGACGAACTTAAACTACTCCAGCAGGACAATGTGACACCCCACACGTCTAGAAGCGCTACAGAGTGGCTCCAGGAACACCCTTCTGAGTTTAAACACCTCCGCTGGCCACCAAACTCCCGAGACATGAACATTCTTGAACATATCTGGGATGCGTTGCAACGAGCTGTTCAGAAGAGATCTCAACCCCCTAGTATTCTTACGGATTTATGAACAGCCCCGAAGGATTCATGGTGTCACTTCCCTCCAGCACTACTTCAGACATTAGTCGAGCCCATGCCACGTCTGTTGCAGCACTTCTGCGTACTGGCGTGGGCCCTACAAGACATTAGGAAGGTGTACCAGTTTCTTTGGTTCTTCAGTGTAGTTTGTAGTTTCAAGTGCGATCCCAGCACGAAGTCGAAATTTTCTCGCTCAGTAAGCAAATCTGAAGTACTTGTGAGTGCTTTTTTCATTCTCCAGTAGAAAAAAAAAATCTTATTCACGACCTGTTCAGAAGAGCTTTTTTAACTACAATTATCGTTACTGGAAATAATCTTGTACATCTGTTAAAGGATGAATAATACATGTCAGTGGAATTAGCAAGAAATATGTCACTACTGTAAGTGCCTTTCGGTTCGGGAACATAAAGTGTAAAGAATTTGACTAATTCACTGATTTCATTATTTATCCATCAGTTTAAAAATAATAGAATCGTTACACTAGCCGTAAAACGTATTCTTAGTTCACGTACCCATAAGTTATGTAAGATGATAGAATATCAGTTATCTACTAATTACACTGGGTGAAATATCTAAAATATGTACCCTTTTCATTTCGTGATAGGATCAAGATATCGAAACCAGATTTTCGGATAATGATATTAGGCAGAGAGTTAGACAATTTTGTTGTGTGAGTAACACTGTTAACTCTTGTATCAGCCAAGATATTGAAGGAAGCATGACTTTTTAAAGTTGTCTATGTACCTCTTGACGGCTTAAGAAAGCTCTTCAAAAGACGTGTACAGCTGAGTAATGCTTGTTTATACTGACGTTAAAATTTTGGATAAAATGTTCGAGAAAGGTCGTAAAATTGAAAGGTAAGAGAAATAATTTCGCTGATTCTGCTGGACCGCTACTTGAACACAGATTTCCCGCTTATAGTATGTGGTCGCCTTAATGTTAGGCTATCCGCACACGCCACTCAGACCGACCCAAACTTCGATGTGTGACACTGACTACAACTGTACAGAACAGTCACCTGTGCGTATTGGGATGTAGGCAGTGTGATTTATTCAGGGTGGTCCACCTGAAGTTTCGCATGAGATTATCTCGAAAACTATACATCACGTAAAAATAGTCGATAAGACAAGTTAGTAAGCTCAAAGGGGGACATCAAATGATACTGCACGTGACCCCCAGCCCCTACCCCTTGCGTGGGGCGGGGGGCAAATTTTAAATCTTAAATGGAAACCCCCATTTTTATTGCAGATTCGGATTCTCCATAAAAAAATCAATCAAGTTTTGTCTCAAACATTTTTTTAAACCATTGACAGATGGCGCTGAAATCGAGAAAAATTAAAATTGGCGAAGAACTCCGATTTATTTAGAATGATCCGAGAAGGACGCATCAAATCGATACAAAATGTGCACCATTTCTTTCATTACGCCAAATTAAGCCATTTTTTTTTTTTACAAAATGTATCCTACCCTCCAGTTTTTGATGGAGGGAGGCTGAATGGTATTAAAATCTCGTTAGGTAACCCTTCACAATTGCATTACTCACCCGACTGTGGCACTACCGTGGCTGAACTGCGAACTATGGCTCAGTATAAAGGTCGGTGCAATGCGATCATACGTCACTTCACTTTCAGGTTGTGAACCGTAACCATCAACTTACGATAGTACGTAATTCTGAAGCGAAACATGGCTCACTATCCTCCCACATAGATTATTGATATGATGTTGATTTTAGGTGAATGCCATAACAATCACACTGCAGCTGCGGAATAGTATGCGGATCGTTTCCCAAACAGACGACATCCAAGCGAAAACATTATTCGAAACTGCACTCAACGAGCTAGAAATGGATACATGCACCATCCACCTCGTCATCGTGAATACAATGAAAATGACGCTCGTACCCTTGCCGTTCTCGCCTGTGTTCAACTGGATCGAGAAATTAGTAGTCGTGCGATTCAGAGACACACTGGAATACCGTAATCAACTGTTTTGAGAATTTTGAAGGAACGCAAATAATCATGCGTATCATATCACACTGACACAGTCATTAACGCAGAAAGATATGCTAATACGAGTGCTTTTCTGTCAATGGGCCTTGGAAATGATAAGAGACGACAATGATTTTTGTAGATACGTTATGTTCACCGATGAAGCCACATTAAAAAACAATGGCAAATTAAATCGTCATGATTGTCATAATTGGTCCCCTGTCAATCTACACTGGCACAGAACCGTTGACAATCAACACAAATGGTCGTTAATGGTCTGGTGTGCAATTTTAAACGGTTACTTCATAAGACCGTATTTTTTTGACCGAAATGTAACTGGGGAATCTTATTTACAGCTTCTCTGCGATGATTTGTTGGAGCTAATTGAGGATATTGATTTAAATTTAGCATTTGAGAAATCTTTCTCGCAGGAGGGTCATACAAACATACGGCTGTTTGAGTCACGTACAGATTCCCGTAGTGATAGACATCCCTGTGGTTGTGAAGCAGCTGAATAGGTTAAAAATAAATAAATCGCGAGGTCCTGATAGGATTCCAATTCGGTTTTACAGAAAGTATTCTACTGCATTGGATCCTTACTTAGCTTGCATTCATTGCGAATCTCTTGCCTAACGTAAAGTCCCGAGCGACTGGAAAAAAGCGCAGGTGACGCCTGTGTATAAGAGGGGTAGAAGGATGGATCCTCAAAATTACAGACCAATATCTTTAACATCGGTTTGTTGCAGTATTCTCGAACACATTCTCAGTTCGAATATAATGAATTTCCTTCAGACAGAGAAGTTGCTGTCCATGCATCAGCACGGCTTTAGAAAGCATCGCTCCTGCGAAACGCAACTCGCCCTTTTTTCACATGATAGCTTGCGAATCATGGATGAAGGGTATCAGACGAATGCCATATTCCTTGACTTCCGGAAAGCGTTTGACTCGGTGCCGCACTGCAGACTCCTAACTAAGGTACGAGCATATGGGATTGGTTCCCAAGTATATGAGCGGCTCGAAGACTTCTTAAGTAATAGAACCCAGTACGTTGTCCTCGATGGTGAGTGTCATCGGAGGTGAGGTATCATCTGGAGTGCCCCAGGGAAGTGTGGTAGGTCCGCTGTTGTTTTCTATCTACATAAATGATCTTTTGGATAGGGTGGATAGCAATGTGCGGCTGTTTGCTGATGATGCTTTGGTGTACGGGAAGGTGTCGTCGTTGAGTGACTGTAGAAGGTTAAAAGATGACTTGGACAGGATTTGTGATTGGTGTAAAGAATGGCAGCTAATTCTAAATACAGATCAATGTAAATTAATGCAGATGAATACGAAAAACAATCTTGTAATGTTTGAATACTCCATTAGTAGTGTAGCGCTTGACACAGTCACGTCGATTAAATATTTGGGGGTAACACTGCAGAGCGATATGAAGTGGGACAAGCATGTAATGGCAGTTGTGGTAGAATTTTGGGAAGATGTGGCTCATCTGTAAAGGAGACCGCTTATAAAACACTAATACGACCTATTCTTGAGTACTGCTCGAGCGTTTGGGATCCCTATCAGGTCGGATTGAGGGAGGACATAGAAGCAATTCAGAGTCGGGCTGCTAGATTTGTTACTGGTAGGTTTGATCTTCACGCGAGTGTTACGTAAATGCTTCAGGAACTGGGGTGGGAGTCTCTTGAGGAAAGGAGGCGTTCTTTCCGTGAATCGCTACTGAGGAAATTTGGAGAACCAGCATTTGAGGCTGATTGCAGTACAGTTTTACTGCCGCCAACTTACATTTCGCGGAATGACCACAAAGATAAGATAAGAGACAGTAGGGCTCGTAGAGAGGCGTACAGGCAGTCATTTTTCCCTCTTTCTGTTTGGGAGTGGAACAGGGAGAGAAGGTGCTAGTTGTGGTACGAGGTACCCTCCGCCACGCACCGTATGGTGAATTGCGGAGTGTGTATGTAGATGTAGATGTAGATGTAGAAACTAGGCAATTGTGGTATCAACAGGACGGAGCTGCTCCCAATTATGCTAAAAATGTGCGGAACGTTTTAAATTTACGGTACCCTGGTCGGTGGATAGGACGTGGCGGAAAAATTCAGTCGCCTCCACGTTCACCAGACATAACACCTCCTGACTTTCTCTTATGGGGTTATTTAAAAAATATTGTTTATGAAAGACAGCCCACAACCAAAAACCATATGGAACAACGCATTCGAAGAGCGTGTGCAGCCATACCATGAGATGTGCTGCTCAAAACAGTGGACAACTTTCGCAGACGATTGACTTTATGCATTGAAGCAAATGGGGATAATTTTGAACAATTTCTTCGAGGCTAATTTAATTAGTTAGGCACCCCAAATTGTGAGAAGCAAAGGGACTCACACTAATGAAGCATCCCAACATGTGCGAGGCAAAGGGACTCACACTAATGAAGCACCCCATGGGAACATCATTCTACTACGTACCTGTCGGTGTTCCTGGGAAACGCTAAACGTCGGATACAGTATATTTTTTACAAAAATAGCTTAATTTGGCGTAACGAAAGTATTGGTGCACTTTATCGATGTGAGGCGTCTTTCTGGGATAATTCTAAATAAATCAGAGTTCTTCTCCAATTTTACTTTATTCTCGATTTCAGCGCCATATGTCAATGGTTAAATGTTTCAGACAAAACTTGATTACTTTTTTATGGAGAATCCGAATCTCCAATAAAAAATGGGTGTTTCCATTTAAGATTTGAAAGTTTCCCCCCACCTCACCCAAGGGGGCGGTGACTGGACGTCTCGTGTGGTATCATTTGATGTTCCCCTTTGAGCTTACGAACTTGTCTTACCCACTACTTTTACCCGATGTATAGTTTTCGAGAAAATCTCATCCAAAACTTCAGATTGACCATTCTGTAGAAGTATGGGTCGGTCCTTGATGAGTGCGCGGATACCCTAATAGTTAAGGTGACCGATCGCGATAAGCGGGACATGAGGGTTCGAGTCCTGATACAACAGATTTTCATACGTCAGCAGTTGGTAGTGCAACTATACATAACAGAGTCGAAGCCATGTTATTTGCATTCAGCGAATTTGTTTCAAAATAATTTAGAATGGCTGTCTATCGTCAACAGTGCGTGACCCTCCAGAAATGCAAGTAATTGTTATTCACTTACACATGGGTATGTACATTTGACAGCACAAAGATTGGACCCCCCTCAGATTTCTAAGATCGGCCAGTTTCATGATCTGGGAACACGGTAGAACGTGGGAATGTTTGGAGAAAGTGCTGTATTCTGATCGAGTTTTACAATGCTGTATTTGCTGCTGGTTTAGTGGTAACTATTTCGCAATGTCGGTTGAGAGTAGTGAGTTCGAGTGGAATCAATCCTTTGTGCATTAACCTCATTTTGGCTGTCTTGTAGAAGTATCAGTCTGCTGGAACCTCAAAGATAATTCCTTTCACTCTCTAATTCAACAGCAATAGCAAAACCTTCCGCCAAAGAGCTCGTGGTTGCCTCAAGACGAGAACTTGAGTTTCTTCGCCCTTTATGGCCACGGGTATCAAGCATCCCACGACCGACTGCTTGCCGTCAGTCTGCCGCGGAATACGTGAACGCATCGAAGTACACCTTCAATACGTTTCTGCTCTTGGCTTGGTAAGTGTAATTTTTTTTCTTATTGTGGTTTGATTGTCCTCACGAAATAACATTGATAAACAGTGCAATTACACAACATGCTTAGGTCACTGTGAGTGTATTTATCAATTCTCATTTTCTAATTTGAAGTTCTAGCATATTTCTCGCAGTTACGAGTTGGGTTTTGCGTACTTAGTCTTATGAACATTCTTAAACGTTATAAAATAGAGTGGCAAATGGAAAGGTCTAACGTTTGCCACAGATCGTTTGCTTTAAGTTTCAGAGAGGTGTCAAGGCAGCAGAGACAACTTTAAACATTACTTCTAGCAGTCGAAATGTGATTAAAAAAAAGGAGTGGAAGGATTCGAACTCGTAACGTTGCTTATACATCGCGCAACGTTTACCGATTTTATCGGTTTTATGACCTTTACAACATCTGTTGATCGAAATATTGAGTTTCTGCATTATCTATATTTTCATTGTTAAAAGGAAAATCATGAGTATTTTGTTCTATAAAAATAAAGACCAGATATACACGAGGGCTGGAACATTAATAGTGGCAACTATTTATCTGCAGCTCGTACAAAATAGACACGTGTATCAAAGTTTTACTGACCATCAAAGTAGTCACCAACATTGTGTATAACCCGTTACAAGCGATTTGGAAGTCGTAGGATACTCTTAGCAGTGCCAGTTGTGTTGACAGTTGGAGCGGTGCGGTCTATTGCCCGACGAATTTTTAGCAGTTATGAAGCGAATGCCGTGAAGTATTTCCTTCAGTTTAGAAATCGAGTTGATCTTACGATGGCTTAAGTCAGGGAAGTGCAGTAAGTGGTATAGCACTTATCAGCCCCATCAGTCAAACAAATCAGAAAAGCTTGCACTGTACGTGCTTGAGCATTGTCCTGCAAATGATGGTCAGGTCCTACAGAGGGTGTCATCACTTCTGTCTCTAAGCTGGTCGTAGGTTGTGCTCCAAAAATATGTGAGCGTACTGGCGCTGGCCACAGCTATTTTATTAATTAGTTGAACTGTAAGGCTATGTGATTTTTCCCACATTGTATTTACTGCGTACATGAAAAGCTCGTGTGTTGTAATTGACATCGACAGGGTTAAGTGCTCCATTTTCTGGGGTGTGCGGTAGCATATCAAACTTGACTTTGAACATATGGCCGCTGGTGACGAAGCGGCCTAGCGCATTAGTTATTCTTTCGGCTATTCCTCGAAGTAGGGGCAGGATTTTCACCACATAATTGATATTTGAGATCATATATAGATTTGTGCTTTTCGGATGTTGTTTAGTTTCACTACACTATGTTGTATTATACTAGCCCTCATGGTTCTAAGGAGCTTCCTATACTTCGCGGCCATGGTTTGTTAAATACTGTATCGTAAATCAGCTCTTAAACATTTAATATTCTTGATTATGGCTTATTGTCCTTTTTGTTGTGGATTAATTCTCGGTTCTATGTTCGTGATGATAAATTCTTTCCTAAAGCTTGGCGCCCGACAGACGTTCGCAATTCTTTACAATCTACTTTCGCACTGGAGTTAACTTATATTTGTTATCAAGGAACCAGTGTCGCCCGCATACGCTTTGCACACAGTCTTATGTTTGTCAGTAAGTAATCGTCATAGTTTCGCGACGGTAGCAAATGGTTCAAATGGGTCTGAGCATTATGGGACTCAACGTCTGAGGTCATCAGTCCCCTAGAAATTAGAACAACTTAAACCTAACTAACCTAAGGACATCACACACATCCATGCCCGAGGCAGGATTCGAACCTGCGACCGTAGCAGTCTCGCGGTTCCAGACTGTAGCGCCTAGAACCGCACGGCCACTCCGGCCGGCGACGGTAGCAAGTAACCACTCAATAGCTTTCTTCTCTGTCTCTTTCTGTGGCCTTCTCGAGCATTAATTCTTTATAATAGTTTAAAATTGCGTTTTGATGTAATTTTTTTGGTGATAGTTTTGCCATTACAGGGATTAATTTCCGTTATTATTTTCCTGTTTGTTCTCTTGGTTTGACGAATGAGATTATTTCATGTTATGGTTTGTATTCTACCTCTAATCTTACAACCCTCAATCGGCCTTCGTTTTTAAGCAAATATTTTTTTTTTAATTTTCAATTTCTTCTCATAGATGTCAATCACTGGTGTGTGGAGTTTGTAAAAGTCCCGGAGACAGCTGAAATAGAAACCAGTTGTCTGTTTACAGCAGTGCCTACCTTCTCTTGAGTTGTTGAGCAATGTTCTCCTGGATTTCGGCACATTTCGCGACTGGACCATGTACATATGTAGCTCTGTAACTGCTCGAGCTCCCGCATCCTACAGTGTTGTCACGTATTGCTGATGGTCGGAAGTAGAGCTCTGTGGGGCAGCCAGTTTTTGTGCTCTCAAGTATACAGAAATTTCAAAGTATTTCCTCAGCCCCCTTTAATACGCTACATGTTAGCATGCAGTTCGATTTGTAACAATCGTAGTTGACCCTCTACCTGTGTCACATGAAGTACGGCAAAAATGAAATACGTTTTATCTTAGTAGCGTAGCCCCATATTCTTGCTGGATATATGAGTAACGACATAGCCTACCATGAGAGCCCCACTTGGCAAAATTTGAACAACAATATCCGACTCCAGCTGTCATGCCTTTCAACTTTACCATATTTATTTTATAGACCCCTACGTATGAGAAAATTTCTAACTCCGTGATTAACGAACATTTTATCTTTATACTCTCTTCATAGCTTTAGAATGACGTTGAAAAATATATCGTTGCTTTAGAGAAACATAATTCCTTCTATATTTTGGTCGATACAAGAGCTAGTAATGCTATACAGGGTGCCAATTTTAAGTTGACAAAACAGAACCACTCGAAAAAAACGCTTCACACGAAAAAATGCGTAGAATCCAAAGTTGATTATTTTCGAGGGGATATCTGCTGGTGGTAAAATTAGCCCGCCAACCCAGCCCCCTGGGGGTGGGGAGAGAGGCAACTCTAAAACTTCAAATGAGAACCCCAGTTTTTATTGCTGAATCAGATTCTACATAAAAAACTACGTACATTTTGTCTTAAACATTTGTTCGGATTCTTTGTAATTGGCACTGTAATGCAAGAAAGTCCATGTTCTCATTTTTGCGTGGAAAATGGTTAAGGATAAATAAAAAGTACTTATTTACTTCGTAGGGTGTTTGATTAGTTAGTTAGCTAGTCAGATGATTTGTTTGGTAATTAAAAGCTGTGTAACCTCATGACCACGAAACAGACAAAACTTATCCGAATCTGCGGGAGAAATTAATATTTGGATCAACATTTGTAAAACCCTAATTCCTCTATCTCAAATCCCCCCCCTATGGGGATAGAGGGAGACTTTTAGTTTTAGCGGATCAAAATTTACGAAGTAAATAAGTATTTTTTATTCATTCGCAACCATTTTCCACGCAAAAACGAGAACATGGATTTTCTTGAATTACTGTCACAACTAGAAAGAATCAAAACAAATGTTTAAGACAAAATGTACGTAGCATTTTATGTAGAATCTGATTCTGCAGTAGAAAATGGGGGTTCTCATTCGAAATTTTAAAGGTGCCTCCAACTCCACCCCCAGGGGGCTGGAGTGGTGGGCTAATTTTACTACCAGCAGATGTCCCCTTCGAAATTAATCAACTTTGGATTCTACACATTTTTTCTGGTAAAGCTTATTTTTTGAGTTATTCTGGTTTGTCAACTTAAACTTTACACCCCGTATATTGAAAAACCTCACGTGGCCTTCTAATTACCATCATTTGCAGAAAACCTCGTCCCGATGTCTTGAAACTTTCATGAAATACAAGGGGTGATCTACCCTGTATACTGATATACACTTTTATCTAGTTGTATATAGGAACTGGCGCTATTTATCACGTCCTGGAAGTTTCATACTGGTCACAACCATTTTTGTCCAGCATGGAACATTTTAGACAGACTCCAGACTGAGCGCCACAAATGAAAAGAAAAGAAGATTAGGGTTGAACATCAGGTGGACCCACGATTGTTAGAGTACAGTGACTGGTTTCGGGATCTAATGAAGTAATGTGCACTAGAGATCGCCATAATCTGTTTCCGTCATATTTCACAGTTTTTGCTGATGTGTTTCGCATAGTATTTGCAAATTTTTGCTTTCTAAACATTTAAGTGCTGTGTAATACATTAAAGCTATTCAGAATAGGATTTTAATACCAGCAAAATTGCTACATATTTTTAGAATTATTTATATATCATGTGGACAGTTAAGCCATACTTCGACAGGCGTGGGCATTCTTGTGCCTTGAAACCGAAGACGATATTTTACCATGGAAGATGTGATACTTACATAGGAACTGAGTTTCTTTAACTTCTTAACAATTTTACCTGTGAAACTTCCTGGCAGATTAAAACAGTGTGCCGGACCGAGACTCGAACTCTGGAATTTTACCCGTCTTGAAAATTGGAATTTGTGTCAGTTTCCGATAGCTTATGCTTCAAAATGGATTTAACTTGTAACTAGGTTTTGATAATATTTCTCATTAAATTAATTTTACTTACTGATTTTTAGTGTGTAGTGGAGCAGCAATGCAACAGATAGACTGTTAAATACAACGCTGACAAGATTATCTCGATGACAACGCTTTTCAATTTCAGTCCAACGTTTGTGCCTAGGAATATTACTGTGTCGTACGTTGGAACAAGTACGCACAGTTGGAAAGACTTAAATTTTCCGGAGCAATTTTTCTAATCTTAGAAGAAGATTGCAGCAAATAAAAAATCAATCCCAACCTTGAAAAATGGAGTAAGAAAATATATTAAACTTCTGTTATAGAGCTGGCTAGAGTCTGAAATCCTATGTGGAGGACGATTAGAAGCGTAAATCATACTACTTTATCCACAAGCGTTTTAGCATTAGCAGCAGAAAATAAACAATTTCTCAGACTCTCACCGAAAGACTATGTTGTGCCGCTGCAGTTGCAAAAGCGAAATCTTCAAAATATATAATGCCAGTAGTATTACAGTTATTTGAAGGTTTAATCAAAGATACTTAACAGCGCTTTTGGAAAAGCAGCTAATTTTGAAAAGAGAGCCACATTTTGGTCATAGTAGGAGTAGTTATTACGCGTGGACTTGTGTCTCCTTTACGCACAGTCGACCAACACTTTCCTCTTCAAACGAATCAAAACGCTAGGAATATATAGAGCTTTTTAGTAAGAAGTTCCAAAGGAGCTAGAACGTTCTAACAGTTGTTAAACACCATTAATTGAGTATTCTCGTACCGCAGTGCTTCATCGATTCAATTGTACAGTGGATTATTTCTTGTGACAAGCTGTTTAGGTAACCTTAATCATAAAGAGTGCTAAGAAACTCATTTAACACCATCATTTAGCGTACATTAGTTTTTCTACATTAAAAATAATATTTGATTTAGGGTTTAACTTCTCATAGACCGTGAAATAATCAGAGACGAATCATCGCCTCAGGTAGTGAACAACTGGAAATACAGCGGATAAAGCAATCATCGCAAAACAGCTTCAAATGATTTAGGTAAATAGCCTGAATTTTAACCATGGAGTACTGCGCCGCCTCAAATACAGCTGATTACTTAGTTACGGTACGCGAAAACGTAACGCCTGCCATGGCACTAGAAATTGTCGCTGCTGCTGACAACAATGCTAGATATCAAAGGAAAGAACTCACTATTGAAGACGTAACTCACCAATGAGATGGAAAAGGAAGATGCACGTCCACATTGTAAAGAGTATGCGGTCGGCGCAGAGATGAACAGAAGCGTGCTGCTGGTCCGCCCGCCGAAAGTCGACTGACTGAGCGCCTGACGCTGCGTGATTCCTCCCGTGTAGCGGCGCTGGCCGCTGTCAGCGCCGATTCTGGCGTACTGAACGCATTCCAAACAAATCTCACACCTTTAACAAAAGCACGTACGCTCCAGACATTGTAAAATTAAATGGTTTTTAAATTATGATTGTTAATTTTTTTCGTTTTAGTCTTGGTTTAAATGACATATCCTAAAATCAGAGACGTAACAAAGATGGCGTCATACTGGGTACGGGCCCTCCCCACTCTCCGTCCTCCCTCCTCTCTCCTCCCACTGTTATCTTCTCCTCTCCTGGTCTACTTTCGGCACTTAGCTTTCACGTTATTGTGATACAAAATTAAGATTCCTTGTTACAAAGAAAAAAAAGAGACCAGTAATGGAATTACTTAAAGGAGACATATGGTAGACCCCGCACTGAAAAGTTATCTTTCTGTATGCAGTTATTCTTCCGCCATGGAAAGGAAAAATATATCGGGGTGAGGGAATGAACAAAATCTAATTACGTGTTGCCGCCTTTCATATGGGAAGGAGAGAAAAGCAGTAGCCATTTTCACCATAGAATGAGGAAGAATCCAGTTACATCGACTGAAAGTTATTCTTATGAAGAAAACATAAGAATGTGTTCTAGTGTTAAATTACGAATATAAATTTTAACCTATAAATTTAGCGTTACATCCACAAATCATTTCGTGGGAACTTTTTTCCGCCAATCATCAATTATGTCATTGTAATGAATTGTGTTTAGAATTTCAGTTTCACTTTTCAATGTCGATAATCCGTTAAGTTTTCTTTTCAAAACAACAGTTTAGAGCTAACATTGAATTCTTTTTTGAAACAGTTAACTAGAGATTAAATAACGCGGTTTACAGGTCAGATGTGATCGCAATCACAATGTTCGATTATAATGATGGCCAGTGGTAATAAGAGCAATGTCAGCTTGTACACGAACCGTTGGCCGGCAAGTGTGGCGGAGCGGTTCTAGGCGCTTTAGTCTGGAACCGCGCGACCGCTACGGTTGCAGATTCTAATCCTGCCTCGGGCATGGATGTGTGTAATGTCTTTAGTTAGTTAGGTTTAAGTAGTTCTAAGTTCTAGGGCACTGATGACCTCACATTTTAAGTCCCATAGTGCTCAGAGCCATTTGAACCATTTTTTGAACGAACCGTTGCTAAATGCAGGTGTATACAAGTTTCTATTATGCTGTAGATGTGGCAAAAAAGTAGGACTTAACAGATTACTGAGAAATAGCAGTTACTGTAATAACTTGTAATCTGTAACCAGCAGTTATTTTTAAAAATGCCAGTAGTGCGTAGCGGCATCCCTCTACCGAAGTGCGGACTACGCTTTCGCATCATGTGAGATCTGACCACGGATAGATGAACAAAGCAGAAGTGCTATCTATTCTGTAACTCATGGAAATAACTGTCATACTGCGTGCCATCTCTTTATGGAAGTATTTTCTTCGATCTAGTGCTATGTAATTACGTAGAGGGACCATAAACAATTCGTACTAATATGGAAATAATCGTTAGTACGTAAGTGTATCTGTAAATTATTTTTCTGTAGCAGTTACTTTTCGCTGACAGTTCATTTTCTATGAGACTTACTGACTACCACATCAGGTAACATGGAAGCTGTTAACAGTGTTCCGGACACAAGTAGGTCGTAGCAGACGATGATATTTCCAGAGAATACAGATACTGGAGTGAAACAAGTGTTTTCATACTTCTACGGAAATAAACGCTGGCCGTCATGGGGTTCCACATAGTTTAAAAATAACTGAATTGTTATCGTCCTTAAAGCGATTCATGTATAGCGCCACACATATAATAGTCGTCTACGGGTGTACAGTAGCTGTTAGCCTGGTATCGTGTGTCAGAAACAGTTTGCACGAGTATCAAACCAACAAAACAGTTAATTATCTCAACGTAAGTTTGTTAGATATAGCTATAGGACCACAATACAACAAAAAATTAAAAAACTTTGATTTACAAAAATGTTTCAAAATGGCCTGTGGTGTCTCACAGCTGGGCTGGTGCGACGAAGCACTAGTAGTTGCCTACCTAAAATGAATTGCTCTGAATTTCCACTCGTATGGAATACAGTAGAGAAAAATGTTTCTAAGTCCGAGTTAATGTGTACGCGCGCTGAGGGAAACGTAACACATCGCTTTAACTGTACCACTGTCAAGGGAATTCGTGCTAAAAATAGCTGACTGTTATAAATGACTATCAAAAACAAGACTTACAAGAAATAACCGTAATCGCGATAACTGATACTCGGAAAATAAGCTGTTTGGTCCACCTCTGTTATGCTAACACTTTATCGTGGCAGTTTTAGGTGGGAAATATTTTCATCTATGGTTCCTTAGAGGACAGTCATCAACTACCACGTTTACGATACTGCCAACGTCAACAAACCAATTTACTGTAGCCATTAGGGAATGCTTTTAGTATTCCGCTTTGCTTTGTGTTGTGCGTTATTCATTGTTTTCTTTTGTATTTTGCAATGAGTGAAGAGATTAATCCTGTTACATGACGAAATTCGTGTACTACATTTTCGGCTCCGGAAAGGATCTGCGACCTCAATACCCATTACGTGATTTCTGCTTTCACAGGAGCACAAAACGGGACTTAAGCTACCAGGTGTGTGATAGGGAGGCACAGCTTATTTTCCAGCTCTGATTATGTCCCCTCGGGCGATCTAAGTTCTCGTTTGTATACGCTGCAACAGACTGCCACGATACAGCGTCCGAACAATACCAGAGGTGTTAACAACCTCTCACCACCGGAACTCAATAATGAATCAAACACTGCGCCAGTGGCAGTGGTGTTAGCTACTTTCCATGTTTTGAAATTACTTGTATTTGTTTGAGACAAGTTCTACCAAAAGTACAAAGCCCAATAGAGGTCTCTTAGCGTCCAGTTTCCTCTCGAAACTTTGGGTCCGGCCTTACGTGGACTACGTGTAAATTTGACCTGGGCGGAAACGTGAAACCGATCAGTATCGTCGGTGGTACGTACTCGCTCATTTTCGTCTCCTCCATTTTAGATAATAAGGTATACAGTATCAGAGTCTGCCACTCTCCCAATTTTATGACCCCTAACATCTGCGATAGCTTTGGTAATCATCAAGGACTATCTTATTCAAAAATGGTTCAAATGGCTCTGAGCACTATGGGACTTAACATGTGAGGTCTCAGTCACATAGAACATAGAACTACTTAAATCTAACTAATCTAAGGATCACAGACATCCATGCCCGAGGCAGGATTCGAACCTGCTACCGTAGCGGTCGTGCGGTTCCAGACTGAAGCGCCTAGAACTGCTCGGTCACACTGGCCGGCGACTATTATATTCAGCCATATAGTAAATAGTTAAGCTTTTCTGAATGCAAAGAATCTGCTTCTAGACTTACATGATAATATTCCATAGTGTTTCAGAAGTTCAGTGGCTGTAATAAGGAACATACCGGAATGTAAACAGACCCGATGTCGTTTACAGGACACTGATATACCTAACAGGATGGTTGGCGGGGACTTAAAATTTCAGTTAGAATTTTAAGACGGTTTTGCGTCTGTTTACGGCACTTTTTGATAACATTTTAGCTAATACACTCCTGGAAATGGAAAAAAGAACACATTGACACCGGTGTGTCAGACCCACCATACTTGCTCCGGACACTGCGAGAGGGCTGTACAAGCAATGATCACACGCACGGCACAGCGGACACGCCAGGAACCGCGGTGTTGGCCGTCGAATGGCGCTAGCTGCGCAGCATTTGTGCACCGCCGCCGTCAGTGTCAGCCAGTTTGCCGTGGCATACGGAGCTCCATCGCAGTCTTTAACACTGGTAGCAGGCCGCGACAGCGTGGACGTGAACCGTATGTGCAGTTGACGGACTTTGAGAGAGGGCGTATAGTGGGCATGCGGGAGGCCGGGTGGACGTACCGCCGAATTGCTCAACACGTGGGGCGTGAGGTCTCCACAGTACATCGATGTTGTCGCCAGTGGTCGGCGGAAGGTGCACGTGCCCGTCGACCTGGGACCGGACCGCAGCGACGCACGGATGCACGCCAAGACCGTAGGATCCTACGCAGTGCCGTAGGGGACCGCACCGCCACTTCCCAGCAAATTAGGAACACTGTTGCTCCTGGGGTATCGGCGAGGACCATTCGCAACCGTCTCCATGAAGTTGGGCTACGGTCCCGCACACCGTTAGGCCGTCTTCCGCTCACGCCCCAACATCGTGCAGCCCGCCTCCAGTGGTGTCGCGACAGGCGTGAATGGAGGGACGAATGGAGACGTGTCGTCTTCAGCGATGAGAGTCGTTTCTGCCTTGGTGCAATGATGGTCGTATGCGTGTTTGGCGCCGTGCAGGTGAGCGCCACAATCAGGACTGCATACGACCGAGGCACACAGGGCCAACACCCGGCATCATGGTGTGGGGAGCGATCTCCTACACTGGCCGTACACCACTGGTGATCGTCGAGGGGACACTGAATAGTGCACGATACATCCAAACCGTCATCGAACCCATCGTTCTGCCATTCCTAGACCGGCAAGGGAACTTGCTGTTCCAACAGGACAATGCACGTCCGCATGTATCCCGTGCCAACAAACGTGCTCTAGAAGGTGTAAGTCAACTACCCTGGCCAGCAAGATCTCCGGATCTGTCCCCCATTGAGCATGTTTGGGACTGGATGAAGCGTCGTCTCACGCGGTCTGCACGTCCAGCACAAACGCTGGTCCAACTGAGGCGCCAGGTGGAAATGGCATGGCAAGCCGTTCCACAGGACTACATCCAGCATCTCTACGATCGTCTCCATGGGAGAATAGCAGCCTGCATTGCTGCGAAAGGTGGATATACACTGTACTAGTGCCGATATTGTGCATGCTCTGTTGCCTGTGTCTATGTGCCTGTGGTTCTGTCAGTGTGATCATGTGATGTATCTGACCCCAGGAATGTGTCAATAAAGTTTCCCCTTCCTGGGACAATGAATTCACGGTGTTCTTATTTCAATTGCCAGGAGTGTATTTTTAAGTTAAATGATTAGGTTGATTTCATTGAAGATTTTATTCAGCTGCATTGTAGAATAATTAAGGCATGACTGATATTTTCAGTATTATTATTTCCTACTGTTAAAAATACAACATGTATGACTCATTTAATAAGCCCACATCATGAGTCCACATATTAAAAATTATTTTCACAACGTTTTTCTGGTTTCAGGTTTGTCTTCAGTACTGTGCCAAATTTATTTTCGCTACTATAAATGTGTTAAAAATACTCTGTGATGAGTGACAATTAAAGATCACTGACAAAATTTTAGCATATACGAAGTTCTCTAAATATAACATTTAGTGAAATTATAGAGATACACATCTGTTTCTTTCGGTTTTGTTAGCAACAGCCTTCTTAACAATACGACAAGTTATGCCTAAACTTCATCTAAATTATAAACCACAATTGTTAGGCCCAAACATTGTTTTATTCCAGATTCGTAAACAAGAAAAAATACCTACGTTTATAAAATTTTGATTTATGTTTTACTCAACTGTTAAAACTTGTGTTTGCAGGTATTTATAGTATGTTCATAGTTATTGCTGAACATTTGGTAAACGTAAAGTTTAATCACAGTAATTGAAATGGACCAAACCGACAGCTTATTAACGCTTAACCACAAAATCTTTATTGCATAACCGAACCCATGATGACACTACCAACTTAACGTTAACACTGCAAATATTACCTTTCTGCTTAATTGTAAGTCAGTATTCTACATGTAGTCGGTTCGCATATGTGGGCTTATGATATAATTAATAGTGATGAAATATTTGTCTTCTTACATACATACAGTAAAGATCAGTGACAAAATATCAGATGACGTCATCTTATTATCTCCTTACAGTGAAAAAAAAAAACCCTGTTTTCAGAGTGAAACAATTTAGAGGTAATTAAAGCTGCTGACCATACGTAGTACCATCACAGGTGCATAACACAATTTATTTTCATTGTCTTACTTATGCCCATCCTTTCTCTTTCTCTACACATCAAAAACACAATGGAAATAGTAATTAAAAAACTGAATAACAGTAAGAGACTGTGTCTGCAAGAACATTCGTGCAATAATTTAGTCAGTGTGAAAGCAAGTATTCATAATACCAGGAGTTAAATGGCACATAGTTACTATAATTAATACGTTAAATATTAACAAATGCTAATTGGCAACCATATTGGCGGTACCCACCGCAAAATTTTGACCGTAAACATTATAAAGTATTGGCTTAGTATCAACACCGTAGAAAAATAAAATTCTCTACTTACCGTAAAGATGACACGTTCAGTTGCACACAGGCACAGTAACAAATTTCTTTAGTTCTCTTTTAATATGCAGACAAGCAAAATTAAAAGACACTTCAACAGACTTTTAATTGCGCCTGTCTGCAAAAATGGTTCAAATGGCTCTGAGCACTATGGGACTTAACATCTTAGGTCATCAGTCCCCTAGAACTTAGAACTACTTAAACCTAACTAATCTAAGGACATCACATACATCCATGCCCGAGGCAGGATTCGAACCTGCCACCGTAGCAGTCCCGCGGTTCCGGACTGCAGCGCCTTGAACCGCACGGCCACCGCGGCCGTCGCCTGTCTGCAACAACGTATTGTCTTTATGGTACGTAGCACTCAATCTTTTCCTATATTATTGATTTTCCTACTTGGAGTTTCCATTGTTTGCAATTGCTTAGTATGATGCACGTATAATACAGTCAGGGAATCTTTCATAGCTGTAGTTTGTGCAATAAGTCTCTGTAACACCATAAAATGAGAGAAACGAACAAACAAAGAAAATGTGATATTCTTGTTGCTAGAAAACTTTCCTCATTTTGTGAGCAACGAGACCATGTCTGCATTGATCTGTATTCAATATTACGGTAAGGCTACGTATATTTTCTCTTTCAAAATACCAAATGAAATCCTATCCTCTAATATGCGGTAGTACAGACGAGAATAGTGTACTGTACTATACGAGTTTAAAAGTGTTCATGAATTAATGAATTATATTATCACCTTCATTTTTTCCTTTCTTCTATAAAGGCCTAAGGTCTTTAAACACATGTCAGAACTGAGAATTTTGGTAATCAACAAACCGGCTCCAAGTTTCCATCACGACTGGTCTTGTCGTTTACTTTATTTATCCTACAGAATGTCGTAAGCAAGTTCACTAGAAGACAGTTGAGGTTTCAAAAGAATTGGGCTACCCAATACTAACTGTTACTCACTCGAAAGAGTACAACTGCGGAAGTGTCCCGATTGTTTCCCAGCTTTGTTGCACCAACCACAAGGGTAACACCAGAGCCTGCAAAAAGTTACTGAAGATGTTGCATATACGAGGCAGCTTCTCACATATATCTCATTCATCACTTGTCACAGGAAGAAGCGTTTATAGATAGTGCGATAATATTTGCTTTGGAGTACAGTCCTCTCCATGTATGAGTCAGAGTTTAAACCCGAAATTCTGTGTCTGGTTTATCCGAATTGGACGTAATTCGGCAGATGTGATGTATAGAAACAGGCAAACAAGTGATAATTTAATAAAAAAAACTGGGTGATTTTTTCAAGACAAAGGATTTCATACATTTAGCAACTCAGTAACGCAGTGGTCCACCTCCGCTCCTCATGCAGGCAGTTATCCAGCTTGGCCTTGATTGACAGTGTTGTTGGATGTTCTCCTGAGGGATACCGAACCAAATTCTGTCCAATTGGTGCGTTAGACCATCAAAATCGCTAGGTTGTTGAAGACCACGCCCATAATCCTCCAGACGTTGTCAAGGGAGGAGAAATCCGGCGATCTTGCTGGCCTAGGTAGGGTTTGAAAACCAAGACAGGCATTACACACTGTTACAGTGTGCGGGCGGGCATTATCTTGCTGAAATGTAAGTCCAAGATGGCTTACCATGAAATGCAACAAAACGGGGCATAGGATATTACTGACGTACCGCTGTGCTGTAAGGGTGCCGCAGGTGACAACCGAAAGCGTCCCGCTATGAATGCCAGGACTGTCAGGTTGGTGAACGTCCGTTCTCTGAGGAGTCTCTAGACATGTCTTCGACCTGGATTCTCGTTGACTGGAGTAAAATTGTCTTCAGTGATCAGTCCCGCTTCGAAATGAGACCTGATTACAGCAGTATAAGTCCCTGAATAGCTGTAGGATACCAGACCAAATTGTCGCCCAATATACGGCCTGAAAACCTGGAGATATTATCTGGGATGCCGTTTCATTTCATAGCAGGTCCCCTTTGGTTGTCATCCGTAGCACCCTTAGAACACAGAGGTAACTCGACGATATTCTAGGCTCCGATTTGTAGCCCCTCATGCCAAGCAGTACCTGGCCTACATTCCAGCAAGATAATGCACATCAGCAACGGGCAAGATTTTCTACTGGCACCAAGCCGAATGGCCGCTTGCATAAGGGCCAGAGGTGGACCAACGCTTTATTCACTTCCTCAATTTGTGACGCTTTTTCTATTGACTAAATTGTTCAGTTTTTCTGAAATTATAATCATTTATCTGTCTTTTAATGTACATCGCATCCACCTACTTTCGTATCACTCGGATAATCCGTTCACGGTGGGTTGTTTCTTTTCTTCTTAGAGTGTGTAAGAGAAGATTAAGCAGCGTGTTTCTCATCCAAAAATTGAAACAGAATGTTGTTTATTTGTGAGAAGTTTATGTTGTGCTTCTCATAAGACAGAGAAACATCTACTACTAATGTCGGAAGTCGACAGTGGTAGATCTGTGACGTATCGAGACTGCAGTTTATCATCCTACGATATTACTAGTAAAGACTGCAATGCTAATATGGAATCAACGGCATGGAGCAGTCGACGGTACTAAGCGACTTATGGTTGAGAGGATAAACACATCGTTCTCTCGAATGTGCGGGATCGTACAGTCTTGGCATCCACATAGAGTAAGGAAATGGGCTTGTTTCCTGCAAGACAAATACCCCTACAGTCAGCAAGACGATGTCTGATCACCAGGAACAAACAACAAAGGGATCATTCTTGCAGTTTTTCCCGACGCTACGGCAGAGAGGTGTGACGACAGTGGTGCACATAACATCATGGTCAAAGGAGTAGCACTACGTTGTCATTTCAGAGAAATCCCAATTCTGCGTACAGCATCACTATAGACTGCCTGTGTCTGGAGGCTCGGAGGACATAGAACGTTGACAGATTGCACTCATCATCGTCTTAAGGTCCCAGTAACTGGTGTAATATTATGTAATGCCATTGAGTAAACAGTACGATCACCTATGGCTTGCATAATCAGTAGATTGGAAAGCCGCTGCTACATTGAAAAAATGGGTCAAATGACTCTAACTACTATGGGACTTAACATCAGAGGTCATCAGTCCCCCTAGATTTAGAAATACTTACACCTAACTCACCTAAGGACACCACACACATCCATAGCCGAGGCAGGATTGGAACCGGCGCGCGGTTCCGGACTGAAGAGATTAGAACCGCTCGGCCACGTTGCTACATTCCTGACATGTTTTAGTAGGAGGTTGTGTGCAATATTCGAAGACTCCATGATGTTATATTTCTACAATATAACTTAAGACAGCATGTTGCCCATTCTGTCCTGACCTCATGCACTCCCATTGGGATCACCTCTGGTTTACCTAGCGGATTATTAGGATAGTAGCCGTTACGCTTGTGACAACTGAAGGCTTGTGGCTTTGACCTATCTCCGAGATCCCCATGACGTTGTCTTCCAGCAGGATAACGCCAGACCGAATTTTGTCTGTGATGGCCTAATGTACATCGATACAGAGGCCATCAAACACTGAAAACATATTGTCACAGGTTGACCAGAGAAGGTTTTCATTGGGAATAATGAGGGAATGCCACCTGCAACTGATCACATGAGTTAGTGCGCACACAAGGCAATGGAATCTTCCGGTTAAGTTAAGTATATCGTCACAAATCAAATGATACTCACATTTCCTTTGATTAGCATTCTGAGGAATCGAAAGCAATAGCCTTCGTACAACTTATGCCCACTTTGAACGCATTCAACTCTTATGCGACAAGGTGAAGAGATTCATTGAGGTTCAAGACATTTGACTTAGAAACATTCAGGACTGTGTGCAGATACTGAAACAACGTTGATTTACACGTAAGAATAGGTCCTTCATCAACCTGGTTCTTGAGTGATACTAATAACCTGTTCAGTCTACTTACAGGTACCACCAGAGAGATGGGAAAAGCTGTTCATCCTCTCATTTTTGCTGGTGCGTCACCTAACGTAAACTGATTTTCTCTGAATGAAAGCAAAATGTGAACAAATAACGAAAATGTACTTTTTCTCATATCTGTGTACACATTTCATAGAAATTCTAAGTAGCATAAATTTATCTTAGGTTAGTAAGTACAGAACCACTCGTGCATAAAACCTGTAACTTTCCTATAAATAAACTGACAGAAAAAAGCGCAATACCAAAAAACAATTAACGAGAAGTAATGAAATTTCGGGAATATAGATTTCTACGTAACATATGTATTAATGATTAACATTGCAACATCACATGTTAATGTAAGCTCGAGATAAGAAATTGTGAATGTGAGATGCTGGTATCTTAATCACCGGTATAACCGTCAGAATATTGCATGAACCGTGCAGACGCTAATGCATTGTGTTGCGCAGGTGCCGAATGTCTTTTTGTGGG
The DNA here is from genome assembly GCF_023864345.2 of Schistocerca serialis cubense. Lineage (NCBI taxonomy): Eukaryota > Metazoa > Arthropoda > Insecta > Orthoptera > Acrididae > Schistocerca > Schistocerca serialis. Next base: position 473,305,457 of record NC_064640.1, read on the forward strand.
ATTGTGTTCCTCGTCTGTTGCACTTGTTCGGTTAATATAGGGACAGTTAACACTGTTTGTGGATGACGCTGGAGTTGTCGTCGGATGATATTCCACATGTGGTCGACTGAAAACAGATCTGGTGCTCGAGCAGATCAAGACAACATTTCAACACTTTTTAGAGCATGTTGGTTTACAACATCGTTATGCGAATAAGCGTTATCCTGTTGGAATTCAACCCCAGGAAAGCTGTTCGTGAATGGTAGCACATCAGATCGAATCACCAAATTGGTGTCAGGGTGCGTGGGATAACCACGAGAGTACTCCTGCTGTCACACGAATTGCACCCCAGACCACAATTCCAGGTGTACGTCCAGTGTGTGTAGTACATAGAAAGGTTGGTTGCAGGCCCTCAACTGGCCTCCTTCTGGCCAACACACGGTCATCACTGGCACTGACTCAGAAGCGACTCTCATAAGAAAAAACAATAGACATCCACCCTGCCCTCCAATAAACTCTCGCTTGACACCACTGAAGTCTCTCCCACCATTAATGCACAGTGACTACACTCCAGCCAAGCCTTTCTGCAATACCGCAGAAGGAACATCCAGCTTATTGTACCCCTATTACACGACCTCGTTCAAACTCAGTGAGTTGTTGATAATGGTGTCTTTGTCGTCTTAAAGGTGTCGTAAAGGCGTCTTGAGCAACATCAACTCACAACCTCATCTCAAAGGTAGCAAACGTTCACGACCGTTACAGCGCGTATTTAAAGTTAACGTGATATGCATCCTCACAACGGAGCTACTGGTGCCACTCTTATGCAACTGGCGAGATGTGTGAATAGATATCTTGTTTCAGTAGCAGAGACACGCCTATCAACTTCCCTTTATGTCGCACAACTCGTTCTTGGTGCTGTGATTTTTTTTTTCCCGTCAGTGTACTTTCACCGATGTATGACAGTGTAAACTATGGTGCTAATTGAGAGAGATCGACTTTATTCTACAAGGTATTAAGTGAGATTGTTAATGGAGTCGTTACTGGAAAATGGCGTCCGTATCTGCTACACCTTTTTGTTATATCTGTCGTGGATTATTAGGAAGGCAAACGAGTAGCTTTTCGTACAGCTGTGAGCAATATACTTTTGCTAGGGAACCGACTTCATATGCCCATTGTATGCACGTCCCTTTGCAGTGATCGTTCAGAAACCGATTGGGGTAGACCTGGATTCGCTTACAGCAACGTTTCCTTTCGGGTGTGAAACCGATTGTCGGTGACAACTCCTGCCGATTAGGATCGTTTTACGACCACTGGTCTTACGTCGTGTGACATTGTTCCGAATGGGTACCATTCCTTGTAGACACGTTCGACAGTCCGAGTTGATACAGCCACAAATCCGGACAATTTGTTCATGCTGTGGGCATGGACATTTTCAAACATCGTAGGTCGTTTCTGCCACTCTTCCACGTCTCCACATCGGCCCGATTTACTGCGCTGGATCCATACAAACGAGTAGTATGTACGCACCGCTTCACTTCCATTACTTACGTCAGTGATGGTGGTCACATGACCAGATAGTGAAAAGTCTACACAATCTAGAGCGTTCAAAAGCGACCAGTATGCTCATTTAAGGAGCTGACTAACAGCATGTCCGGTACCTGACTCTTGCCTGCTTTTTCATCGCTAGCAATTTTTTCCAACCTGATGCCTTCGCATAACAGGAAACTAACGCCTAAAAATGGTGACTAATATGCTTTTCGGTGAGCTTGTGTTCAGAGTACCTTCCGTACACCCATTGATTATCATAGGCACACGCTTGTGTAAGTACTCAGGTAGTCCATGTGACTTCTTTTTTTTTAGTATAAAAGTAAAATGCTAGGGATATGTAACTGAACTTGTTAGAATACAGTCCGTAATTAGTATACTGCACCTACACAACACTGGTCAAAATATCGGTCAGAACATCGTAACGTAAGTCTTACGAATTCTGTTTGTAAACAACGAAGTTACTAACTAAAAGTGAACTGGTTCATTCTAATTTCCATGCCCACTTTAAAAGATAATTCCTCTTCAGCAGTTTCATTATGGAGACAAGACGAAGTTGGTTCATTCTAATTTCCATTCCCACTTTAAAAGATAATTGCTCTCCAGCAGTTTCATTATGGAGACAAGACGAAGTTCCAAGTAGGAAATGTTATGGTATAAGTCTTATGAGCTCTTACGTAAATGAAAATACTATTGTCAGAATGAAAATACTGTAAACTAATCGAATCGTGGTCTTATCAACTATAGTCTGGTGTTAAGACTCAAAATGTCCTTGTAGCAAACAGGTAGTACATCGTTCAACCGGCAGATGGTTTCTCACATGTTCCATCATTATACACCAAAAGAAAACAAAGTGGGAAAGAAGTAGAAGAAACCTTTTACTCAAATGAGTTGTCCACTTCTGAATCTAACAATTTGAAATTGACTGCTTGACCATGTAATTACTGTCTTGTCCGCGTTTTAAAATCGCATTTGAAACGTTTTTATGATCCTATAAACTTTTTTCCACAAAACTCAACAAATGGTTCAGATATAAAAATATTTACTAGCCCTTTTTTCAGACTAGGTTACTGTGCTGTCAGCTCTTGTTCAGCTATAAATCAGGGTATGACAATAAAATTGGAGAAACGATATCTTACTAGAATATTCTGCGCTGTTGGAGGAAAACTGTACACTGAACTTGCATATTATATCATTTATGAATACCTTGTCCTTCAGTCAGAATGATAAACTATAAAATACGTTTCTCAGCCGTAATATTTAGCTTTGGACTATAACTGTACAGCAACGACAAATGAGACCAAGTCGAACTAGTGTGAAAGTTTTAATGTGAACCCTTTGTATCATATTTTTAAATTCGGTTGATAGGTAAAACACTTCGTGATAGCTAGTACCTTACAATACCTAGCTCGGCTTTGTTATAAATTATTTTAGTCTGTGTGTGAGAAAAAATTTCTGAAACGGTATCCCGAGTTCGGAGTTTTACAGTTACGTCTTTTCTAACGTCGCCGTTTTGAGTGAAACCGCATTCCAAAAAAGAATTACTGCTTTCTAAAGTTTACTTAAACAGCAAAACTGACAATCCCTAGTGTAGTGGTGCTAGCCTAATACCTTTCAGTACTTGAGAAGCAAGGCAGCGTATTGTAACTGTGCTTTAGTTAATGCCTCCTGGCGGTTCCGGTGGCTCCATGTGCGTATTTGGAGCCTCCTTGACGCCACAGACGTGGCACGTGCAATCCATGGCTCAGCCGCCGTAAGTGAGAACGCTATCGACTCGCAATGAATGTCACGCTTCATTAACGGTCTCTTCAGCCACCGGCGGCGGTATTCTCGGCCTCTGTTATCGGCTTTCTGATTAGCGATCCCCAGAAAATGCAGTTAGCGAAGCTTTACTGGCCGTACCATGTCGCAGCCCTCAGTCGATTCCAACGCGTGCCTGACCGCCGCTTAAGCGTTACGCCGGTCGACAGAACGCATGACGGGCGTCAGTGAGTTCTTCCACGCTCTCCAATTCTCTGGCTGTCTGTTCGTGTTCTCGATTGAAGCCACTTGAAGCCACTAGCTCATTATCAGCTGTTACCAAAATCTGCCCTAAGCCTTTACAGCGCTATTAAATCACCGCGCACACTCATTTTCGGAAATATTTCCTCAGCGCAATAGTGATGGTTAAAGTAATGCGAGAATTGTACTATCCACGACAAATCCTATGTGACACCACATTCCTAAAATTCAAGTGGTACCTTGATGAGTTTGCACCTGAATTATTGAATCATAAGTAACAAATACTAGCCATCAGAATATTTTTGTGTAATATGTATTTTCTACTCATCTTCACTAATGGAGCAGCGACCTATTGAGATGCACACGAAGTACTGGATGACGATGTGAATGGTGATGGTGAACCGCAATTCACTAATGCACTGTAGACGTTGAAAAAAGCAAAAGTGTCGAATCTCACAAAGAACGACTAATTTTGAGCCACCTATACAGCAACATCCGTGAAAAATGCTGATGATGAACGGCCTGTGGGAGTGTTTAGGCGGCTTAGGATCTCCCGTTGTTTTTTCTTAAGCGCTGTCGAATTATACTCTTTTATACGGGTACAATGGCTTGCTGCTACCTTACAAGTACGTATATACAGGGTGCCAGCTAAATGTGCGAACTCCTAGTATTTCATAAACATTCCGAGAGATCGAAGTAGGACATTTACTGGCAAAGTGTAATTTGTTAGGGACCAGGAATCGAACCCAGAACCTTTGTGTTTAACGAGAAATTTCTGTACCTTTTAAACAATTTTCTTAGTCATTTTAATTTCTACTCGAAGAGCGTCTTCCATCACTGTTGAATTCGAACTTGTATTCCTCGTCAGTGTAAACCAAGAGAGACGATTACAATATTTGGGACCTGCTCAACATAATTTTTGCGCACCTTTGTCGCATGATATAATGTTGCTGTTCGAGACAAGTATGAAAGTTCAATACCCCTAAATTGGCTGTGATTATCGAGTAGGGAACAGTGAGTCACATAACAAGTATACGACTGAATTTCGGTTCCTGTGAACGTTTTAGAGTCCGGCTGGAAAATGACGTTCAAGTGTAACGTGCCAAAGCTCGTTCTGATAATTAAGGCAGTTTCTTTCTCGGCCACGACCATTTTTCATTTTGATGATAAGTAATGTATCTACATGCTTGGGTATCGTGCAACCGATGCTTTCACGAGAGCGCATCTTGTGGCAGACTGCATTTGTGAACTCCTCGCAAACTGAAATCTGCCCGTGGATTACATCCAGCTAAGAGGATTTCACATCTGATGGTAGGAATTTTTAATGACCTGATCTCCAAGCCCTACTCCAGTCTGTAGATGGGTAACTCCTGTAAAGTGGATGTATCGATGAGTGCTTGTTGGTGTAAAAAAGATGTGAAATGAGGGTGAGATTCTTGTCGTATTTAACTCAACATAATAAGATACGGCTGCACATTACGCAGAAGTGTTTCCGTTTAAGGCATGAATATTGGCCGAGCATGAAAATCGAGCGGCCAATAGCTCTAGATCAAGGTTAGAGCCACAAAATTTCTAATAGGTTATAAGAAACTGATAGTGACATTTGCGGTCTGTCATAATGGCATTTCCAGTCTGTGCTTCGCAAGGTTAGCTACAAAGACTGCTTTTTTGCTCATCCATTTCGTGTGTAACATATCTTTGCGGTTAGATGAGATGTATATCCCCAACTGCGTACGTTTGCGAGTCAATGCGAAAGGTGCATGGCTTGTTCACGGTCCAACTGTAGTACCTGTTTACTGAAGATGGCGCCGCTATCCTATTCTCATACGCGTATGGGTTGTTGGGTGAGAGGAAGATTTGCTTCGACAGATAGGATGACGCTTATGCGATCCATATTCAAGGGCGAGTAATGTGTGCCATTCTAGGTTAGAATGGAGACATACAGACGTGTCCCAATGGCTAACACATATAACGCCGCCGATAGCGGACATCCCTGTCTCACATCTCGATAAAAGGTTGTGAGGGGTGTGTGGGACTCACTGCTCCTGACTCTTGTTCTGGTGTGTAGGATGCACCCCATTAAAACACGAACAAAATGAGGTTAGAAGTCATAAGCCAGCAGGCACAGTCGTTGGTAGGAATACCCGATGGGCTCACAGACATTTTTAGAGACATAAAAATGTCAAGAGCGAGGAAGTGCTTCCACGCCACGCCATTCAAACAACGACTCTGTATAGTGGAAGAACTTCTCCAATGGAAAGACCGTGCACCGCACTTGATCAATACTCTCTCAGTAGTAGCGGAATGGCTGTTCGCATTGTGCATTAAGTGCCGAGTATACAGCTTGAAGTTGGCTCTAACGCAAGTTATTGGTCGATAATGCTGTAATCTTATCTCTTTGTCTTGCTTGGTTTTAAGGACGCCAATTCCCTAAGATACCGATAATGATGTAACATTCAAAATTTAACTAGAGGGTGGTAGGAGATGTGATCCAAGGAAGTATGAAAACCTTTTATAAAAGATCGTGGAAACACAGTCGTCTCCAGGCGCCTTACTAACTGGAGCCTGTTGTCAGATTTCGCTTTTGTATTTTGGGCGGGAAGGAGCACATTTGTTCAGAAGTGGTATCATCCCTTGTTGTTGTTTCCCGTATGATAGGAATTTTGTGTTTCACCGACGTAAGTTTCTGGCAATATGAATAAGCTGTCGCAAATGACTTCATAGAAAGTGAAAGGTGGAGGGATCCGAAAAACCAAGTGGTAGTATATCACAATTTACTACTCGTTATCAAGACTACTAACTGCGGTAGCTGTGACAAAGAAGAAGGCCAGCTGATGTGGGTGCCATTTACGCCTGTGGGCATTATGCTCCAGAAAACGATCTTATTATAAGGTTACTTCCGGTGTCAGGTTACAAGTGAGGCTTTTGGACTTTTTATCTTCAAGGTCGAGGGGAATCCTCACCTCCGTTCCCCTCTCCCCCTCAAACCAAGGAGTCCCCACATATTAGGGTATGGTACATTCAAGGTTACCATATTAGGGTGGGAGTTTTGGCTCACGTAAGGAGCAAGCGTAACAGCCTGTGTTAATACTAGTGGGAAGTCACTCCTTTTCCTCTCTAGGTGAACAATAATCAAGCTTCCACTCACCACTCCCTCCCCCCTGCACCCTTTATTACTGTACCAGTTGCATGAGTCTCATCGTTTGTGTTCGATGCACTGTAGTGAGAGGATCGAGTCTGTTTGGGATCTGGATGTGGGTTTTATTTACAAATAACAATAACACTGATACAACAAATTAATGTACGGATTAGTAACAATAATTTTCAACCTGTCTCCGTCCTTTTCTCTCTTCAGCAATTTTATGGGCCTAGTCATTTATTATGTTTGTTTGCCATCATGTTGTGGGTATTTTTTGAAAATACGAGGATTGGAACTTTAATAGTGGTAACCATTTACTTACAGCTCGTACAAAATAGATACGTGTTTCAAAGTTTTACTGACTATGAAAGTAGTCACCAGCATTGTGTATAGCCCGCTGCGAGCGATGTGGAAGTCGAAGGATACTCTTAGCAGTGCCAGTTGAGTTGTCAGTTTGAGCGGCGCGGTCTATTGCCCTCAGATTGTGTAGCAGTTCTGAAGCGAATACCGTGAATTATTTCCCTCAGTTTAGAAATCTAGTTGAACTTACTAGAGCTTAAGTCAGGGGAGTGCAGTAGGTGGTATAGCACTTATCAGCCCCATCAGTCAAACAAATCAGTAACAGCTTGCACTGTACGTGCTTGAGCATTGTCCTGCAAAATGATGGTCAGGTCCTACAGAAAGTGTCATCACTTCTGTCTCTAAGCTGGTCGTAGGTTGTGGTCCAAAAACGAACAGCGTAGGGACAGAAGTGATGAGTCTTTCTGCAGGATCTGACCATCATATTGCAGGACAAAGCTCAAGCATGTACAGTGCAAACTGTTACTGATTTGTTTGACTAATGGGGCTGCTAAGTTCCATACCACCTACTGCACTCCCCTGGCTTAAGGCCTCGTAAGTTCAACTCCATTTCTAAACTGAAGGAAACACTTCACGGCATTAGTTTCCGAACTCCTACAAATTCGTCGGACAATAGACCGCGAAGCTCCAACTGTCACCACAACTGATACTTGTAAGAGTATCTACGACTTCCATATCGTAGGCAACGGGTTATACACTATTCTGGTGACTACTATGAAGTTCAGTGAAACTTCGAAAAACGTATATATTTTGTACGAGCTGTAAATAAATAGTTGCCACTATTTAAGTTGCAACCCCCGTAATAACATGTTTTTAACATACTAAGAATAACATTTTGCCAATTTTACATTATTTTGGTTTTTTGTTAGCAATAAATTTTCAGAGTCTTTTGTGCAATACATTGTTTTTAATACCTTAATAGATCACTTATACCAAACAGAGCAACTAACACTACTTCCAGGTACAGCGATGCTTCTTAGTTGTGAAGTGAGAGATACTAATTACTTAAAATAATACTGGTAGAGAGAAAGAGTCAGTTGTTCATATTTAGTCATACTTTTGTTCTGTTCATTTTTTTACACAAGGGACACTTTGTATTCAGCTTCTTTTTGCCATTATTTATTTTCTGGTGTAGCTTCTTTCTTTTCTCATTGATTTTTTTTCGTAGTGGGTGCTTTACATTCAGGTTTGTGTTATTACAACAATATATTTTCTACATGTACCTGTCACTCTCTTATGCAGTAAAAAGAGGTTTGTACTTGTGGAAATAACATTAATGCTACTGACTGACTGATAAAATTAGCAGCAGGGGAAGAAAAAATCGTATACACTCACAGGTACACAGACGTGTACATAGTACGCAAATATACACACGTAGTGTGCTATCAGTCAACTCGGGTACGCTTATGCGTTCGCACACTTACGACGAACAGCTCGTACTGGTGTTCTGCATAGTGTTGCGTACATATCCCCTATCTGAAAATACCATCCACTATTAAACACTCAAGTGAATTGTGTGAGACTGAGAGGCAAGCGTTCGTCCTTCACGTTGTGTTAAAAGGCGTGAACTTACAACATCCCATTGTCAATTCGTGGTTGCACCAATTTTCGTAGATTCTCACGAAAGTAGCACGCCAGCAGCCGACCAGCTCGCCATTTGCAAGATGCTCGTCCTCAGGCATCTGAAGACAACAATCTACCCTTTGGTACTGCCGGTTATGACAATGGATTTACTTCTTTGTGTCCCTTTCAGAAAGTAGAATCACAATTCATCTCTGGTTTCCTTACATACTTTCCTTATCGCATCACCTACCAGTCTTTAAGCTACTGACAAGTTTTTTGACTTAATCACAGATTGTGTAACAACAGTAACATCGGTAACGTATAATCTTGACACTATTTTATCGTGTAAGCAAACATGTATCCAAACATATGGAACATACATGCCAGGAAGGTTAGTTTATATATGACGATTGCACTAGTCAAGTCCACGCATAATCATGTACAACTTAATGTTTGAGAGCCTGTGCGGATTCCTCAGCCTTAACATCATTATTTTTCGTCTTGGATAACTAAGAACACAAATGTTATAAATTAAGCATCGCGTCTTGAAAATCACCTACCTCGAGATGACTGGGTGTGTTGTACTCATCATTTCATCATCATTTATGAAAGTTGCGAGATTGGACTGAGCAAAGGTTGGGAATCTTTACTGGCGCTGATAACCGCGCAGTTGAGGGCCCTACAAATCAAACATCATCATCATCATCGTCTTGATAAATGTTACAAAATGTTCAATTAAAATTTTGGATAATCTGATTTTTAGCCAATTTTAGCCAATTTCATGGTTCCTTGATAATTCAGTATGACTTGAATATTCTAAAAACAACGATACTGCTTTCATTAGCTCAATACGAATTTAATTTAAAATTTTTATACAGAAACCAACTAATGTATCACGAGTATAATCAGGAATGCTGCCAAGCATTTCAGATGGCCACCCGCGTTAGCAGCTGCTTGGATGTAGTTTTTAGTCGGTTTGCCATATCCGACTGTGTGAATACCAGGCTGCTGGCGAATTTCCGCCTCACTTAGATTATTCGTAAATATTCTGAAAACGTTCTCTCACTTTCACAAGGAATGAAACTAGAAGCAAAGATATTGCGTACCCAATCTCCGTCTCCGGGGAGGGGGGAAAGTGGGGGGGGGGGGGGGGTAAGGGGCGACAGAAAGTGCATCTCGACACACTCTACCACTAACTGTGCTAAATCCTGATTAACCTGCAGACCCCGTGAAGATACGGGATAATGCAATGAAACACCAGAGAAGTAGAAGAATCAGGAATACTTTCGTATCATTACGTAGCTGCATAATGAGCATACTGTGGACGAAACCCCTGCAAGACATTGTATTTGCCATTAGTATGCTACGAAAGTAAGCATTCAGAACAATAACCTTCAAAGCCCAACAAACTTTATTTTGAGGAGCCTGATCATACGATATCGTTGCTCCAAAGAGCGTGTATCAGCAAAAGCTAGCACGTCGACCTAGTCGATAGCCGTAAATGGTACGAAAGTCAGGAGAAGAGTACGTGGCAGAGTAAGGCAGGTGCATTTGTCAGCGCAACAAAGCAATTTAAATCGACGAAAGTCCATGAGAAAACCCACTACACGTATGTAAGTATAAATCCACTTAGTGGTAAGTTCGGAGAAAGGAATTTTTGTAATGTAGTAAAAAGACAAACGCAGATGGAGGTAGAAGGGTTATGTAGGTTTACAAAACATTCGTTATACGATAGACAATCTCATGTGTGTGATTAAAATTTGCCTTAAATACCGTACAATAACCATTAGTAGTATCTGCACAAAGAAAGACTAAATAATGTCTCCGCACTTAAGCGGATATTGCGTTCCAAACAAAAAATGTAAACGTGGCGTAAATAATCACTTCACAAGAAACACAATTCAGAAAATAACATGTCAGTCAAGAACTGTAAGTGGCACATGCATGGAAAGGCGGCTGAAGCCAAGCGCATTAAGTGGTATCACCACCGTCATTGCAGTGTGATGGAACGGCAGGTCAGCGTCCACACACAATACAACCCAATGGCCGAGTGTCTCTGCTGCCTAGACCACATTGTCTATATACTGAATTTTGGCAGCATGGCCTCTGACTGACACTTGCTCGGCAAGGACTTTGAACTCCGCAAGACATACCAAGTTAGACTTTCTAGAGGTAATGTGGGAGCCTCCCACAGAAATTCAACCTGGTAAAGTATAACACTCTGCAAGAAAAGAGAAGAGTGGATTGCAGTCTACCTGTGTGTTCACGACAGGAGTCGATTCGGATAGCCGACGCCTTCCAAATTAACGTCACAAAGTTAATAATTCGAACGAAGGAGGGAAGATTACGGTTTAACGTCCTGTCGACTTCGAGGTCATTAGGGATGGAGGAAAAGCTCATAATGTTTCAAGCATTGGTAAAGAAAGCGACTGTGCGGTTTCAAAGGAGACAGCTCAGAATTTTCCTGGAGCTGTTTCGCGAATCACGAAAACTTTAATCTGGATAACTGTACAAGGATATGAACCGTCATCCATCCGAAAGCGAGTGCTGTGTACGAACTACTACGTCATGCGCTGTAGCAGTTAAGACCATAGGGATATATGCCACTAAGTCCTTAGTGGTTCAGATGGATGCAATTTCACCCAGTCAATCATTATTGCAATCAGTCAAGTTCTAATCAGATAGATTGAGGAAAACCAAATTACGTTCACCCCTGTCTTTCAGGTTAATGAAAAAGCGTTGATGGAGACTGAAAAGCATGATTTGTATTCGAGTTCTCAAAAATACCACCCTAACATTTTCCCAGCTAGTGAATTCGACGATGAACAAATGTATGAGAGTTTCAAGAGTAATCTAGAACAACCTAGTAGCGAAGGGGTTGCGGTTCTCATAATACTACTTCAGCATTTAGTATGGACATCCCACTGTGGAGGCTGTGGACAGAATATGGTTGACGTCTCCGAATCACCGAACCAGCTTTCCGGAATTAACTGACCTAACTGTTTAGACAGTTTATTGAAGAGATGCTAATGCGATATTAAAAGCTCGTATAGGCAGTTTACAATCGAATATAGTAGAGTTGTGTGAAACCCACTGAACTTTCTTCCAGGGTGCTACTAACTTATATACCATGTCATGCACAGGTTATTAGCTATTCACAGGCTGTTAAAAATGTAAAATATTTTGGGAGGTAGTAGTGGCAATCGAAACAGAAAGTGCAGTAAAAGTGCATGATTTCTGATACTGAGGAGGGGCTGAAGGTCTTTTGCTCATGGACACAAGCACAGTTGTTGTATATGTCAACAGGATCAATAGTCAGTCCTCATATGTTTCTCCCACACAGTGCTCCATATACTTCTTAATCTGAGAATTACGTAATTCACAATTGTGTGCCGGCTAAGAATTTAGCCACCTGGAAAGTAGCCCAGCGTCGGAACCAGGTCACAGTCCGTCGGCCAACGGCTCTACTAACATAGGAAAGTCAGCACAGCAGCCAACGCCACTGCGTCTCAACGGACAGAGACTCCACGTATCTGCGGCAGCTGGACCGACCCTATTGCCAGTTACGTCAAACATTGGACATATCCCTCGCTCCAGACATTTCCATGCGACCCCGTAACACATCTCTTAAGCTGCAGTCAGCACAGGGACTCATGAGTTAAACACCCTGGTCCAGCCTGTCATCATTTGATACATCTGCGCCGTCTGATGACGCACAGAATGTGCCAGTCGTCACCGTATCTAAGATGCTGTCTCCACCAGGCCTCGAACCAACGACCTTTTCTTGATTGCGCAGTCCTGGCTCCATCTCGCTGCCTCACATCAATCCAGCCTCTTGGTCGCCACCGCTTGCCACCTTGTATGATAGTAGGGTTGCCCTCTACCCTACAAGGGGAACTCTTGCGTTGACGCGTCTGTAGCAATATTGGTGTCAGAATATCTCCTGGTCGTCCAATGGTAACCAGTGCTAATTTAGATGAGGTGAAAAAGCAGAAGCAGTGGTGTTCAGTGGAAGTTTGCAAGTAAATGGTGACATCAAAGTATTTTTTTCGGTCTGTCTGGTTGTGTTTCTCCTTTCCTTTTCATCTGCATACATTATATGCTTTTGTTTTAGTATAAAGCAAAATGTCTGTCGGTTGAGAATTTAACATCCCAATGGGTAATTCAGTATTTGCTGGATGAAGTAGCTAGAGCTGACAAGCAAGCTTAGTGTTGGAAAAGTAAATCGTTTTAAGGCTGAAAGAAGGGAAGGATCATCTTAGGGCTGGTCTCGACCTGTCCTTGATGCTGCCTTCATTGATAGCACCATTTTTCTGTAGATCTGGGGAAGATGTTTTTGTCTTCTTGAATGGTTTACATACGGCTGCAAAATTGGCGAACTGGAGTGATGATCAGTTGTTAACTGTAGCTCGTTTAAAATAATTAGTGGTTGCTAGAAAGTACATGTAAGTAATGTCAAAGAGTAATTTCAGGATGCTCAGTTTTTTACATACTTTCAGGAAGGGTTAGTGGATCGTTGTAGGAGGAAGACTACCTCGAGGTATTGGGGTCAACAACTTGACGATGTAGACCAGCAGCAAGGAGAACCGGTAAAGGGTTTCGTGGGCTGTACCAGAAAAATCAATGTTAATACTTATATGTTAACGAACGATGACAGTACGAATGAGTTCATTTAGCAGGTGGCATAACAGTGGGCTGTTGATACGTTTCTACGCTGTCTGCCGTCAGAAATGTCGCAAAAAGTGCACATGGAGTTCCCCAAAAAATTAAATGAAACAGTGGCAGTTCCAGTACTTTTGACTGAGACTGATTCAGTGACTAGATCCCGTAACAAGAGATTAGTTACAGGAGACGTTTAGCGGTTTTGTAGGAAGCCACAATGTAGGAGGTTCAGAGAAGTGGGACACTCCGTGTAGAAATGTCCACAGGCGCACATACGATTGAATCAAGATAATGCTCGCACCCCTGTGATAAACAGAATAGGAGACGATGTGACTACTGTGCAGTGCATTAATTTCAGCCAACCGCTTCGTAGTTTAAGTGGTACGTGTGGTAATAGGGTACATTCTCTCGGTTCCCCATTGTTGGGATTCCGAGTGGGAGAGAGAGTTCCGAAGATGTGTGGAAGACCTTAGTTATAACATCATTTAGGATATGGATTTCCTTATGAAATATCACGCCAGAGTCGATCTACAACAGCGCGTGGTAGAGCTAGATGGGACGTAGGTCCGTCTAGGTCTTACTGGTGGAAGAAACAAACTGCAGCAAGGAGCACCCAAGATGTAAGCCTGTTAAACTACGTACATTGTCTAATAGACTAGACTTGCGGGATACGATGTCGAACGCTGGAGATGTCTTATGTGGATGAACATGAGAACTGATCTGTCAATGAATACTGTATGTGTGGTAAAGTCCTAAACGGAGAACGAAGAACTGGATCGAGAACAATGTTCTCTATGACATAGGTTATCCTGAGTGTTGTCTTCCGAAGATTAGTTTCATACAGCTCTCCATGCTACACTTTCCTTTCCAAGACTCATCTACGAATAACAACTGCCACCTATATCCTTCTCAATCTGCTTGATGTAGCCATCTCTTGGTCTCCCTCTACGGCTTTTACCCTCCACACTTCCCTCCCGTACTAATATGTTGAGTAATTTATGTCTTCGAAACTGTCCTGTCAACCAATCGCATCTTTTAATCAAGTTGTGCCACTCCCATTTTCTATTCTGCACCTGCTCTTCAGTTACACAGTCTGCCCACATAAACCACATTTCAAAAGCCTCTACTTTCTTCTTGTCTAAATTATTTATCTTCCATGTTTCACCCCAAAACATGGTTATGCTCCAGCTAAATACCTTCAGAAAAACTTCAGTCTTTATTCGATGAATTTCTCCTCTATGGAAACACTTTTCTTGCCATTGCCAGTCTACTTCAGCCATCATCAGTTATTTTGAAGTCCGAATACAAAACTCATCTACTACCTGTAGTGTTTCGTTTCCTAATCTAATTCCCTCATAACCTTATCAGGCTTTCGTTGATATTCATCTTACGAAGTGCTTTCAAGACACTGCTCACTCCATTCAGTTAATCTTCCAAGTCCTTTGCGGTGTCTGACAGAATTATGTCATCGGCAAACCTCAGAGCTTTTTATTCTTCTGCCTAAAATTATATCCCACTACAACTTTTTCTTTGGTTTCCATTACTGCTTCCTCAATGTACAGATCGAAAAACATCAGGGGTTGGCTACAAACCAGTGTCACTGCTTTCTCAACCACTGCCTCCATTTCATATCCCTCGACTCTTATGACTGCCGTCTCGTTTCTGTAGAAGTTGTAAGTAACATTTCGCTCCCATTTTTTACCCCTGATACCTTCAGAATTTAAAGGAAAGTATTCCAGTCAATATTATCAAAAACTTTCTCTGAGTGCACAAATGCTGTAAAGGTGGATTTGCCGTTCCTTAACCTTTCATCTGAGAGAAATCGTAAGGTCAGTATTGCCTCCCGCATTCTCACATTTATCCTGAATCCAAACAGATATTTCCCAAGCTCCGCTTCTACCAGTTCTTCCACTCTTCCAGAATGAATTCCAGTTTGTATTTTGCAGCCACGAGTTACTAAACTGACAATTTGGTAATATTCAAACTTGTCAGTACCTGCTTTAATTGGAATTGGAGATATTATATTATTCTTGCACACCACATGGAATTGCCTTGCCTTGGCTAGCTCTCCCAGGAGTATCAATAGTTCTGACGTAATGTCTCTACAACAAGGGTCCTGTTTCGACTTATGTATTTCAGTGCCCTATCAAATTCTTTGTTCAGTATCATATCTCCAGTGTCATACTCATCGACATTTTCTTCCCTTCCTATACTATTTCCTTCAGTTTCATCTCCCTTGTACAGACCCCCAATATACTCCTACCAACTTTCAGCTTTCCCTTCTGTGCTTAGTAATGGTTTTCCATATGTGCTGTTGGCAAGCATACAACTGCTTCTCTTCTCTCCAATGACCTCTTTAATTTTCCTGTAGGCCGTATCTGTTTTCCTCTGAGTGACGTGTGCTTCTAAATCCTTATAATAGTTGCCCATCCATTCCTGCTTAGCCATTTTGCACTTTCTGTCAATCTCACTTTCAGATATTTGTATCCCTTCTCCCCTGCTTCATTTTCCGCAATTTTATATTTTCTCCTTTCATTAATTAAATTCTCTATGTTCTGTGACATCCAAGGTTTTCTGATAGGTCTCGACTTTTCAAGTATTTGATTCCTTACTGCCTTGAATATTTCATCGCTCAAAGATATCCATTCATCTTCCTCAACAACATCTGGTTCTTTCAGGGCATCCAGGCCCTGTCTCCTTAATTTCCTGTTATAATTATAACTAAATACAATTATTTTCCTACCTTTTCGCAATTTTTTCAATTTTAAACTACAGCTCATAACCAAAAAAATGTGGTGAGAGTCCAGATCTGCCCCAGGAAATGGCTTATAATTTAAAATAAGGTGTCGAAGTCTCTGTCTTACCATTATATAATCAATATGAAACCCTCCCACGTCTTCAGGTCTCTTCCACGTATACAGTTACCTACTTTTATGAACTCAAACCATGTGTTAGCGATGATTAAATTATGCTCTCTCTACCAATGTACTACCAGTCTCATTAGATCAACATACAGAAGTGGCGGAGGAATCCTTACAACTCTTCTACCATATGTCTGGCGTAGTTTGTACCATAATAAACAATAACAATAAATGTAATAATAATAATAATGATAGTAATAATAAGGGTACAAATTACTAATTTCAACAATTACAGTACGAGGGTATGCTGAAATGTAATGCCTATGAATTTTTCATTCTATTCTCGATATCGATTGGGGTATTATATGTAACGCATATAACTCAATTTTCCCTCTTCACCGACCCAAATTGCAGCCCTCTGCCATGAGAGGGCACTGAACTGTAGCTTGTAACATGGTGGTGTGTAATGTAGCTATGTCGATGCGTGAGAAACAAATTTCTGTAATCGAGTTTCAGGAATTACACGAGTTCGTCCACACATTGAGCACCCTCTTCTTCAGCATGAAAATGATAGACCACCCACGCTCGCTGCGTCAGCTGCAACAGTCCGATGCCTTTCGTTCACTGTCATCGATCATCCTCCATACAGTCCAGACTTGGTTCCGCTGCTTCCAGAACTTAAAGAACCCCTGTTAGGACTTCACTTTGATAGTGATGAAGCGGTGCAAGTAGACGTGAGGGTATGGCGTCGTCAATGAAGCCAGTGGTTCCACAGTGACGGTATCAAAAAATTGACCCTCGTTGGGAGCAACGTGTTCGTTGTCAGAATGACTGTCTTGGAAAATAAATTAGTGGACATGAAGAATAAAGATGCAGAAAATCAATAACGTTTGTTTCATTTAGAAAGCTTTAAGAGTTTTCACATAAAAAATTAGGAGGCATTACTTTTCAGCACGGCCTCCTACTAATATCTGTTGATTTCAGACAGGCCGTATGATCCGTTGACAGACAAACTATAGATAAAATAATCGAAGAATATGGGGTAAGTCTAAGTTAGCAAATCTAATTCTTGAGACGCAGACACAGTATATTACGTGAAACTGAGAGATGCAATATCTCAGCCCTTCACAAACACAGGTGTGCAGCAAGGTGATGGCGTATTGCCAATTCTTTTTGTGTTCTAAAAAAAGATGTGAGAATTTCGAATGAAAAACTTAACGTACATTAGGTTTCGTCAGTTAGCTTGGGAAACTGAAACGAAAATAGGGGAATAAATTTGCTTGCCTTTGCAGATAACTTTGCTATACTTTATGAAAATATAACAAAAGCTGTAACTCGAATCAACCTTCCAAAATTTATAGGGTGGTCCATTGATCGTGACCGGGCCAAATATCGCACAAAATAAGCATCAAACGAAAAAAACTACAAAGAACGAAACTCGTCTAGCTTGAAGGGGGAAACCAGATGGCGCTATGGTTGGCCCGCTAGATGGAGCTGCCATAGGTCAAACAGATATCAACTGCGTTTTTCGAAATAGGAACCTCCATTTTTATTAAATATTTCTGTAGTACGTAAAAAAATATGAATGTTTTAGTTGGACCACTTTTTTCGCTTTGTGATAGATGGCGCTGTAGTATTCACAATCGTATAAGTACCTGGTATCACGTAACATTCCGCCAGTGCGGACGGTATTTGCTTTGTGATACATTACCCGTGTTAAAATGGACCGTTTAGCAATTGCGGAAAAGGTAGGTATCGTGTTGATGTATGATTATTGTGATCAAAATGCCCCACGGACCAGTGCTATGTAAGCTGCACGGTATTCTGGACGACATCTTCCAAGTGTCCGGACCGTTCGCTGAATAGTTACGTTATTTAAGGAAACGGTATGTGTTCAGCCACATGTGATACGTAAACCACGACGTGCAACAAATGATGATGCCCAAATAGGTATTTTAGCTGCTGTCGCGGCTAATTCGCACATCAGTAGCAGACAAATTGCGCGACAATCGGGAATCTCAAAAATGTCGTTGTTGAGAAAGCTACATCAACATCGATTGCACCCATACCATGTTTCTGTGCACCAGGAATTGCATGGCGACGACTTTGAACGTCGTGTACAGTTCTGCCATTGGGCACAAGAGAAATTGCGGGACGATGACAGATTTTTTGCACGCGTTCTATTTAGCGATGAAGCGTCATTAACCAACAGCGGTAACGTAAATCGGCAAAATATGCACTATTGGGAAACGGAAAATCCACGATGGCTGCGACAAGTGGAACATGAGCGACCTTGGCGGGTTAATGTTTGGTGCGGCATTGTGGGAGGAAGGATAATTGGCCCCCATTTTATCGATGGCAATTTAAATGGTGCAATGTATGCTGATTTCCTACGTAATGTTCTACCGATGTTACTACAAGATGTTTCACTGCATGACAGAATGGCGATCTACTTCCAAGATGATGGATGTCCGGCAAATAGCTCGCGTGCGGTTGATGAGGTATTGAATAGCATATTTCATGACAATTGGATTGGTCGTCGAATCACCATACCATGGCCCGCACGTTCACCGGATATGACGTCCCCGGATTTCTTTCTGTGGGGAAAGTTGAAGGATATTTGCTATCGTGATCCACCGACAACGCCTGACAACATGCGTGAGCGCATTGTCAATGCATGTGCGAACATACGGAAGGCGAACTACTCTCTGTTGAGAGGAATGTCGTTACACGTATTTCCAAATGCATTGAGGTTGGCGGACATCATTTTGAGCATTTATTGCATTAATATGGTATTTACAGGTAATCACACTGCAATTGCATGCGTCCTCAGAAATGATAAGTTCACAAAGGTACATGTATCACATTGGAATAATCTAAATAAAATGTTAAAACGTAGCTACGTTCTGTATTTTAATTTAAAAAGCCTACCTGTTACCAACTGTTCGTCTAACATTGTGAGCCATATGTTTGTGACTATTACAGCGCCATCTATCATAAAGCGAAAAAATTGGTCCAACTAAAATTCATATTTGTTTACGTACTACAGGAATATGTAACAAAAAAATGGGGGTTCCTATTTTAAAAAAACGCAGCTGATATTCGTTTGACCTATGGCAGCGCCATGTAGCGGGACAACCGTAGTACCATCTGGATTCCCCCTTCAAGCTAGACAAGTTTCGTTCTTTGTAGTTTTTTCATTTGACGCTTATTTTCTGAGATATTTGGTCCAGTCACGACCAATGGAGCACCCTGAATAGCCAATACCACGAATTGTGAATTTCTGTAAAGAAACCCAACTGTTTTATAAACGATAAAAATGCACAAAAATTTTCGGAAATTGATACTATCAAGAGACATCTTGGGGAGATAAACAAAAAAAAAAGTATTCTGGAGAAAGCTGCAATAAAAAAAATGGTACATAAAATGGATAGTGCATACAGTATAATCTGAGACATTTACAACAAAAAATGCCAGTCTAAAAATGCAAAAATACGGAATTCCAATACAGTAGAAAAGCCAGAACGTCTAGAACAAGTGAATGTGTAGCTCATAACTTGGAGACACTAGATAGGCGGATCATTAGGAATATACCAGGTTGCCGAAAATCTATTAAAGTTTGGAAATAAAGTACTGTAGTACTGGCTCAAATCGCTCTGAGCACTATGGGACTTAACATCTGTGTTCATCAGTCCCCTAGAACTTAGAACTACTTATACCTAACTAACCTAAGGACATCACACACATCCATGCCCGAGGCAGGAATCGAATCTGTGACCGTAGCTGTCACGCGGTTCCAGACTGAAGCGCCTAGAACCGCGCGGCCACACCGTCCAGCTCTGTAGTACTGATGGAATTTACCGAAACATACAATATATATCAGAAGTACCATAAAGTGCGATCAGTCGGGTCAAAGTTTGTTAAAATTTAAATAAAAGATATTTTCACATAAACAAATTTTCGTTATCAGAAACTGACAACTATGTCAGTTTGCCTACAAGTTGTAACAAATAACAATACGTAAATGTTGTTCATAGTTTCACAAAATTAATCTCGAGAACAAGCTGCATGACCGTGTTCGCCTTCTTCAAATAAAGGAAATCTGGTCATAAATCTAGCTAATAGGGTCCGCACAAAAATGCTTGCAATACATTAAAATAGCAATAACTTTTCCACAAATAAATCTCTTCTTCCCCACTGCACCAGCACAATTCTCATTGTACCATTCCTTGCCATTCTCTTCACACTGAATCTAGTCACCAAGTTTCATCTATATCATACTCCTGTATTTAATATTCCAGAGTTCACTAAATGTGTCATTCTCATCATCTGTTTAATCGGAAGATTCTGATGAACCTGGCCTGATGATTGATGCTGTAGGTGTTTCCTGTTCTTAACCTGGTGTTTCTTCAAACTGCCAGGCTGGGATGACATTTTCTTTTCTTTTACAATCTTTCCTTGTTGCATTTATATTTTATGGGAATGTGAGAAGTAGTGTTTTCTGTTTCCTGGCAGACGATTTTGGTGTTGTCCTCTTTGGAGACGACAACAGGTCGTGGAATGAAAGAGAAGACTTTCACGTGTTTATGTTTGAGCTGTAATGAACGGGACTAGCGCGAGGAGACACAGACTGAAGTTCAGTTTCCTCTGAAGTGTTTTCTTGGCTCGACGTAATAGTAGCCGATAAGATCTCGTGTTTAGCCACCGCGTTTTCATTCAACGGAAAAACATCAGTTGAATGAAATCCATTTTCTGCTATCGCCGGTGTTGTCGCTCTCATCCGTGTAGCCTTGAAAGTGTTTCCAAGTATGAGCTTTTTGCTCTTCCTTGTGTGAGGTAATGGGCGAGTCGTCGCACCCTGAAAATATTTTAAGTTTGGAGGAAGTAGTGGCAGCACGGGCCGCTTGTGGGTGTAGGGGGGCGGGGGGGGGGGGGGGGGGGGCGCTCGGTACGCCGACCACATGATGGCAGACGCTGGCCGAAGCAACAGGGGTTCGGCCGCGTGGCTGGAAATTCCATGGTGACGCTATGTTGATGAAGGAGACATGCCGGGAGTGCCAAAGATGGCGTACTATGTGAAACCATCATAGCAGACATTTCACAGTCAGTATATGAATTAATAGTAGCCACATGAATCATGATACCTCAAAAATAAACATGTACATTGCTATTATTTTCACGGTGATTCTGATGGTGTAATCGGATTTTCAATATCTTTATTAGTTTAAAGTATAGTATCTGACGGTAAATTATACAAGTAACACCCAGCCACGAAATTCCAAAACATAAACTCTTAATCCGATTTTGTTGATCGCCGTGTCTTTAGTAAGTTATTAGTGTAAACCTACATTGGTATAAATTACAGGCATATAACTTGAATAGTACATGGGTTATAGGAGGCGAAGGTGGCCGATTACTATCAATAGCGTCAGGCCTTAAGTACTCCACAGTTACACGAAAAAAAGGTAGCAGCATGCTTATAAATATACTTATTCATCTATGTCTTTGTTTATATCCGATATATACTATTCATTAAGAAATTGGTGAAATATTTACTGTGTTTTAGAAAGCACAGAGACATTAGGCTACTGGCCTACATTTTGTTCTATTCCTTTGACATATGTTTATTTAATTTGTTTATGTATCTAATAAAGTGTGTTAGAGCGTGTTTAAGGTCTAGCCGTAAGAATATTTATTTACTTTTAAGTTATTTAAATGTAACTCCAGTATTTCGTAGGTTTCGTTATGTTTGTGAGTGGGGTTGGCTTGAAGACATGGCGGGACCGCTCTAGCCAATCACAGCGATCGTCTCCGGAGAGGACACGAGGTAGTTAAGAGGAGTGCAGGGCGAGAGAGAGTAGCACGGGACACGAAAGTGCTGGACGGGTCGGTACTAGACACGGGAAGTGCTGGATGCGACGGCGCGGCGGACGCACGGACGCGAGAGAGACTTGGAGAGTGTCGAGCAGTTTGCGCGAGGTCTCGGCAGATAGAAATACTTTGGAGTGCCGACTTGTGGAATTGTCATATTTCCGTGGCTTCTACAGTGATGACGTAGTATGCGTTTAGAAGTCAATATCTCGCGAACTGTGTTATTGTTCATAATATACACTCCAGGAAATTGAAATAAGAACACCGTGAATTCATTGTCCCAGGAAGGGGAAACTATATTGACACATTCCTGGGGTCAGATACATCACATGATCACACTGACAGAACCACAGGCACATAGACACAGGCAACAGAGCATGCACAATGTCGGCACTAGTACAGTGTATATCCACCTTTCGCAGCAAAGCCGGCTGCTGTTCTCCCATGGAGACGATCGTAGAGATGCTGGATGTAGTCCTGTGGAACGGCTTGCCATGCCATTTCCACCTGGCACCTCAGTTGGACCAGCGTTCGTGCTGGACGTGCCGACCGCGTGAGACGACGCTTCATCCAGTCCCAAACATGCTCAATGGGGGACAGATCCGGAGATCTTGCTGGCCAGGGTAGTTGACTTACACCTTCTAGAGCACGTTGGGTGGCACGGGATACATGCGGACGTGCATTGTCCTGTTGGAACAGCAAGTTCCCTTGCCGGTCTAGGAATGGTAGAACGATGGGTTCGATGACGGTTTGGATGTATCGTGCACTATTCAGTGTCCCCTCGACGATCACCAGTGGTGTACGGCCAGTGTAGGAGTTCGCTCCCCACACCATGATGCCGGGTGTTGGCCCTGTGTGCCTCGGTCGTATGCAGTCCTGATTATGGCGCTCACCTGCACGGTGCCAAACACGCATACGACCATCATTGGCACCAAGGCAGAAGCGACTCTCATCGCTGAAGACGACACGTCTCCATTCGTCCCTCCATTCACGCCTGTCGCTACACCACTGGAGGCGGGCTGCACGATGTTGGGGCGTGAGCGGAAGACGGCCTAACGGTGTGCGGGACCGTAGCCCAGCTTCATGGAGACGGTTGCGAATGGTCCTCGCCGATACCCCAGGAGCAACAGTGTTCCTGATTTGCTGGGAAGTGGCGGTGCGGTCCCCTACGGCACTGCGTAGGATCCTACGGTCTTGGCGTGCATCCGTGCGTCGCTGCGGTCCGGTCCCTGGTCGACGGGCACGTGCACCTTCCGCCGACCACTGGCGACAACATCGATGTACTGTGGAGACCTCACGCCCCACGTGTTGAGCAATTCGGCGGTACGTCCACCCAGCCTCCCGCATGCCCACTATACGCCCTCGCTCAAAGTCCGTCAACTGCACATACGGTTCACGTCCACGCTGTCGCGGCATGCTACCAGTGTTAAAGACTGCGATGGAGCTCCGTATGCCACGGCAAACTGGCTGACACTGACGGCGGTGATGCACAAATGCTGCGCAGCTAGCGCCATTCGCCGGCCAACACCGCGGTTCCTGGTGTGTCCGCTGTGCCGTGCGTGTGATCATTGCTTGTACAGCCCTCTCGCAGTGTCCGGAGCAAGTATGGTGGGTCTGACACACCGGTGTCAATGTGTTCTTTTTTCCATTTCCAGGAGTGTAATTACTTGCTGTAGGAATCTATTGTTTCACTGGTACTCAACTTATATTTTACTTAATTGCAGGACCATCGACGCCAATATGTGTTTTGCAGAAATATACCACATCCTCAAAAGTACTTCTACTATCATACTCATCATTTAAAGTCGTTACTGTAGTACCTGCAGATTTTATGTAATTCGAAACGTTCCCTTAGGAAAATTTGTCAATTATTGTGCTGATAAACCTCTTACATTATTTGATTTTCAAACAGCTGAGCAAAACTGAACGTATTCAGACATTTCTCTCTTTACTTATTGTGATCAACACTAAACTGACAAACAATATTTTTAGCGCAAACACAATCTGACTTTCAATAATCCCTACAAAAGGATGGCCCTCACTAACATTAACCTATACCTTTCCCAAATCACTTACCTCACAAAAATTTTCGTTACTCGAACTACTGCAAAACAGCGAGCGCCAATACTGCCAGCTAAATAAAAGTTTCTAACTACTGAAGGCACTAATTACTGATAAGCATACTAAGCAAATGAAAGATTTTCATAGAGAACAAACAATGTATTTACCTTAATAGTGTTCAAAAGTCATAACATATATATATATATATATCAGTTCATGATATCCAGTATTACAAATTTACTCTTTCTGGCGGACACACGTCCAGATCGTCCGCTCTTAAAACTCTGCGATCTCTCTCCCCACATCCACCACTGCTGGGGGCTCACTTCCAACTGCGCAACGCTACGTGCTGTCCACATCCAACTGCCCAACACTACAATAGCATATACTCCAACAATGCAAACCAACCACACCCTTCACACAGCACAGTCAGTGATTTTCATATAGAGCGCTACGTGGCCTTACCAACATAAAAACCTAAACAGCCTACTTACAAATTGCAATCTTTCATTTATGAATTTGTATGTTACATTCATAATTCTCAATTTCCGAGTGATAGAAACCTGCGACCGTTCGATTTATGTGCGTGTTCTTATCGTATACTGTATACTCAGCAGTATTTGGCCTGTAATGCGGCAACTACGTATCCCTGCTGCTAGACAACGAAACGAGCCAAAACTTTTAATATTTGAACTTTGAGTCGGAGGGTACGTAGTTGGGGGCCACCCTCCTCATTTCATTCATCATCTTTTTTGAAAGCCTGTGCTTGTTCATCTTGTGTTCCAAACGAAGTTCATACAGTCAGTGTCGTAATGTGATTTTGGTGGCTCTAAAAATGACCTGTCTAATGACTGTAGGCGATGAATTGTGTAGAATGGTAGGCATATCATACGTATGCTGTTTTCTTCGCAAAACTGGAGTGTTTCTGAAGGGGAACTCTGTTTCAGCCAGTAAAAGAAAACCTCTTATTCGCTTCGTTCGCTGTAATTGGTCGGCTCGGCTTGACGTCCACTGCCAAGGTATTTTTGTCTCTCACGGTCGCACTCGCTCCCATACTGGTGATCTCGCGGTAAAGGTAGGCGATGCTTTGATTGACGTGCTGATTGTGGTTTAAAGCGTGCACCGCAAGTCGCGTGTTCGATGTCGCAATAGTCAGAGGATTGGTTAAATGATCTACATGTCTGTTGGAGGTAATCAGTACCATATATATATAAACGCCTTGGCGGAAAAGACCACTCACAGCTAACGATTTGTAGATACTCAATTTTGAGCAGCTCCACTTGGAGCTTGTAGTTTTGGAGCACACTTAATAGCGCATACAGGCAACTGTTGTGATTACACTTCTTCAGATGACTCGTAATCAGACTGTCAGAACAGTTATTGCTGTGTGGCAGCAACAAGGCCCACCATACTCTCCGAGTTAATTGCATGACAACTTTTCTGGGTTGCTTACTGTGAAGCAAATCTGAGAGAATGTTCGAACAGAGAGCCTCGTCTCGTGAAGCATAACTATTTCGTGTCCTGTTTAAAGATGTAGCTCCTGGCCAGCATCGAGCAGCAGTGACTATGATGCTAGGTCACGTCATCGCATTGCAGACTTCCGACGGTGCGTGGTAAACAGTACGCTGCTCCAGATCGACAGGAAAATTGGACAGGAATTGTTCACTACGTATGGCGTTCGCCTCCGTAAACAGGAGCAGTCGTAGCTCGAGACACATATGGCACATTAGCATGTAGAATGCCGTTCACAATCTCTGTCAATCCACTGAATTATAGTCAGATAACGTTTTCCACGTTTTTCACTAGGGGTAAGATACATACCGCCTACAGGAAAATTAAAGAGACCTTTGGAGATAAGAGAACGACTTGTATGAATATCAAGAGCTCAGATGGAAACCCAGTTCTAAGCAAAGAAGGGAAAGCAGAAAGGTGGAAGGAATATATAGAGGGTCTATACAAGGGCGATGTACTTGAGGACAATGTTATGGAAATGGAAGAGGATGTAGACGAAGATGAAATGGGAGATATGATACTGCGTGAAGAGTTTGACAGAGCACTGAAGGACCTGAGTCGAAACAAAGCCCCCGGAGTAGACAATATTCCATTGGAACTACTGATAGCCTTGGGAGAGCCAGTCATGACAAAACTCTACCATCTGGTGAGGAAGATGTATGAGACAGGCGAAATACCCTCAGACTTCAAGAAGAACATAATAATTCCAATCCCAAAGAAAGCAGGTGTTGACAGATGTGAAAATTACCGAACTATCAGCTTAATAAGTCACAGCTGCAAAATACTAACACGAATTCTTTACAGACGAATGGAAAAACTAGTAGAAGCCAACCTCGGGGAAGATCAGTTTGGATTCCGTAGAAATGTTGGAACACGTGAGGCAATACTGACCTTACGACTAATCTTAGAAGAAAGATTAAGGAAAGGCAAACCTACGTTTCTAGCATTTGTAGACTTAGAGAAAGCTTTTGACAATGTTGACTGGAATACTCTCTTTCAAATTCTAAAGGTGGCAGGGGTAAAATACAGGGAGCGAAAGGCTATTTACAATTTGTACAGAAACCAGATGGCAGTTATAAGAGTCGAGGGACATGAAGGGGAAGCAGTGGTTGGGAAGGGAGTAAGACAGGGTTGTAGCCTCTCCCCAATGTTGTTCAATCTGTATATTGAGCAAGCAGTAAAGGAAACAAAAGAAAAATTCGGAGTAGGTATTAAAATTCATGGAGAAGAAATAAAAACTTTGAGGTTCGCCGATGACATTGTAATTCTGTCAGAGACAGCAAAGGACTTGGAAGAGCAGTTGAATGGAATGGACAGTGTCTTGAAAGGAGGATATAAGATGAACATCAGCAAAAGCAAAACAAGGATAATGGAATGTAGTCTAATTAAGTCGGGTGATGCTGAGGGAATTAGATTACGAAATGAGGCACTTAAAGTAGTAAAGGAGTTTTGCTATTTGGGGAGCAAAATAACTGATGATGGTCGAAGTAGAGAGGATATAAAATGTAGGCTGGCAATGGCAAGGAAAGCGTTTCTGAAGAAGAGAAATTTGTTAACATCCAGTATTGATTTAAGTGTCAGGAAGTCATTTCTGAAAGTATTCGTATGGAGTGTAGCCATATGTGGAAGTGAAACATGGACGATAAATAGTTTGGACAAGAAGAGAATAGAAGCTTTCGAAATGTGGTGCTACAGAAGAATGCTGAAGATTAGATGGGTAGATCACATAACTAATGAGGAAGTATTGAATAGGATTGGGGAGAAGAGAAGTTTGTGGCACAACTTGACCAGAAGAAGGGATCGGTTGGTAGGACATGTTCTGAGGCATCAAGGGATCACCAATTTAGTATTGGAGGTCAGCGTGGAGGGTAAAAATCGTAGAGGGAGACCAAGAGATGAATACACTAAGCAGATTCAGAAGGATGTAGGTTGCAGTAGGTACTGGGAGATGAAAAAGCTTGCACAGGATAGAGTAGCATGGAGAGCTGCATCAAACCAGTCTCAGGACTGAAGACCACAACAACAACAACAACAACAACGTTTTCCACATTCCAGGTTGGAACCGTGGTGAGCGTCTCCAGCCATTTCCGACTCTGCTCACTGCACTATAGCGGTTTCTCGTTCTTTCTAACTATGTGTTACTACATTGACGCATAGTATTCTAGTTGTGTGTCTTCACGATAATAAACCTGCGGAATCACACTCAGTACCTATAATTACGATAGAAATCGTAGCCTACAACACTTTTAAAAATAATTTATGTGGGTGATAGTTGAGGTAATGGACAATTTATTACGTTACGTCCACATCATCTTCACTCTTTCCTTTTCGCTGTCGACTTCCATTTCCCCTCACTTAGCACATCACCCCCACCTATCTCCCGCTAAAAGTTCTCCTCCCTTCACTCCATTTCTCTCTCCTCTCTGTCTGTACATCTCCTCCTCTCTCTTCTCTATCCATGGTTTGACCACCAATGCCACTTGTGGGCGCTGATTCTTATCCCTATAGTTTTTCTTTCCAGGTGGTAAGAAATATGTATGCCACGTTTAGTTGAAACCGATACAGCGATATAAGAGGGGCATATTTCCATTACTGTATCCGCATACCCAGTTGTGACATATTTCACATATATTTAACATATTTCACTCATATTTGTACACATATCTCTAGCCAAATTATCTTTAATGTTTCCTTTTCACGCAGCTCGATGTTTAGGACGTGATATCTCCTGAACTGTGTATCGTACAAGGTATAATTTTGCAGGTGCATCCAGTGGTATACGTGAATACTGCCTGCTAATTTTTTTACGAATGTAGTTAGTTATAGGGGAGTGCTAAATTAAACCGTTATTCACGGAGTGGCGGATTTTAATACACCTCAGTGTATATGTTGATCTCCTGGACCATGCGTCGTAAAATCAAATGTTTTTGCAGGTACATTCAGTGGTATGTGACAGTAGTGCCTTCTAAACATGTGCAAATATAGTTAGTTCTAAAGAAATAATAAAGTAGAGCCACATGACTGATGCGGCCGTTTTAGTCTGTAAACAGTGAAAATGTAGTAAGCGATAAACTATTTTCCTCTATTCATTTTGTTTGCTGTATCAGCGAGATAAGTACCCGTAAGTGTTTGAATTTTGTGTAAAGTTGGGGGGCAAATCGCAAGATACTTCTCGAAAGTGGCGTTACACAGGTCCGAACTTCCGCTGCAGTGGCTCCAACCGGACCCCGATTTAAGGGTCAGAATTAGACGGCACATGAGTGGACGTAGAGAGCCGAAGGAGAACTACCGATGAGTGGAGCTGCGGCCATACGAATAGGCTGTGTTTCGAGGTATACCTCGGGATCTACTCCCATGCATGTGAATCCGCTGAGGGAAGTAGATCCTCAGCGAGCAGGACTTCTGGTTGCGCCTGCACCGCCGTCTATTCGTTGCCATATGTCACTCGCCAGCGGCCGGTGTCCTAGAAGGCGACGCTTGGATGTTTGCATGCACGCGATGTTGCTCCGTCTGCAGGGCTGCCTCCCCCTCAGGCGTACTGCGGGTGTATAACAACTCTCATCCCCAAATACTACATAATCTACATAGCTGTTTGCCCGTCATGAGCTACGATCGTTGTTCACCTCTACCTCAAAAC
This sequence comes from Schistocerca serialis cubense, assembly GCF_023864345.2. Taxonomy (NCBI): domain Eukaryota; kingdom Metazoa; phylum Arthropoda; class Insecta; order Orthoptera; family Acrididae; genus Schistocerca; species Schistocerca serialis. The sequence goes on from NC_064640.1 coordinate 473,334,648, forward strand.
CTCTGAGACGGGGGTGGTTCAGACAATAAGTGATATGCATACCAAGTTTGGTTGCAACATATCCAGTGTTTTAGGTGGAGACTGGGAACATATAAAGGCCGTTCATTAAGTATTGCAATACAGTTTTCGTCGGCCAATATCGGTTGACAAGATGCGGTATTTGCTGTGGGATATTGTGAAATATTCCCGCCTCAGCGACAATAGTTCTACGCATTTCCGATAGATGGTGGTATCATGCTGGCGTACACGCACTCTCAGTAAGATAACGTGTAACGTTGTTGCATTCAACAAAGATTATATTGAAAATTAGTGTTTTGTACTCAGAAGGGTGAGAAAATGTATGGTGTATTGGAATCCTGAATACAACTAACCTGCTTTCAGGAAAAATGTGTTGCATTACTTACTGCGGGCCGCTCGTACGTACATACAGAAGAGGGGGTGCTGAAAAGTAGTGCCTACGAATTTTTTATTCTGTTTTCTTTAACGGTTGAGGTAGGTTACTCGGTAGACTTTCCCGCTACAATGACGTAAATTGCCACCTTCTTCCTCTAGACGGCTCCGAACTGTAATAGGGCTGTGTGTAACGTAACTATGTCGGAACGTGAGAAACAGAACCTCGGAAAACTGAATTCTCGAGTTCTAAGAGATCGATAACACATAGAGCACCCTCTCCTTCTGCATGAAAGTGACAGACCACACACGTGCTCTATGACATTTGCAACAATGCAACGTCTTGGGTTCACTGTCACCGATCATGTTCGATATAGTCCGAGGACTAAGGGGTAAGCGAAATCGGTTGTCAATTTTTGTTTAAGAATTAGAGTTAAGCAAACCAGACGATATAATCTGCCTCTCTGAAAATAATGTGACCACTCTTATAGCTATGTTAAATGTTACAGAATTCTAATTAGCTTTTTATGTCTGTAGAGAGAATATGGACGAAGGAGGGACTGCTACATTTGTCAGAAACTGTTTTGACTTCAAGAATATATAAATTAATAAATTTTGCTCAGAGAGAAGCTTGTGCAACAGAAGTAGTATTTCATAATAAGTCTTTAATAATAGGAATTACAGATAGGGCACCTTCAGAAAACTTCTGGAAACTCTGTTGTCTCATCTCACAGTAAAAATCAATGAAATAGTGGTTGCTGTTGATTTCAATGTGGATTTATTGAAAAGCTCTGTCAGTAAACAATTACTGCAGTCAGTAATATTGTCATTCAATTTAATTCCTACTGTGAACTTTGCAACTAGGTTATGTATATGTTCTGAGACCGCTATTGAAAATGCCTTTGTAGACAAATCTAGGAAAAAAAGACGTACCACACAGTCATTTCTAAATGGACTATCTGATCATGGCATGCAGCATATTCTGTTAAATGTTGAAATCGGTCAGGATAAAAAAATCCATTAAATCTGAGTACAGGGGGGTAATAAACCAGCCAAAAACTGAGAACTTTAGGAGATTGATCAAAGCTACGAACTGGATAGATGTTAACAATACTTCTGATTAAAATGAAAAATACAAAGCGTTCATTAATAAAGCTACTTCCGCTTTTGAAAATTGTTTTCCCCTAACGGTAAGTAAATGAAACAGAAGTGTAAACATAAACCATGGATTACGAAAGGAATAAAGATATCATGTGTGACAAAATGGAGACTGTGTGTACTATCTAGGAGCAGCTCTGATATTGGCATTGTAATGCACTATAAAGAATACTGCAAAATATTAAAGCAAGTAATCGAGACGCCAAAGCAGCTTTGTTATGAGAAAATGACATCATGCAACAAAATAAAAACTGTATGGGGTTTAGTGAAGACAGAGAAAGTTGCAGCCAAAAAGGAAGAGGAACAGATAATTCCAGAAATATGTGAGACATTGGTAACAAGTGCATGTAGTGTTGCAAACCTCTTAAACAAGTACTTTGTTTCAGTTACTGACAGTTTGAGGTTATCAGTTTCGGTGAACAGTGCAATGGAGTATCTGAGACCAGTCTTTAAAAATAACATGAGTAAAATAGAAATGACACTCACGTCCTCCAAAGATGTAGTATCCATCACAAAATCCTTAAAATCTAATTATTCTAGTTAGAATGATGATATGTCGATGAAGTTAATCAAAAAGGACTCACGGGAATTGAGTACTATCTTAAGTTGTATATGTAACAAATCTCATATCAGCGGAACATTTCCAGCCTGGTTAGAATATACTGAAGTGAAAGCTCTTTATGAGAAGGGGGATAAACAGATACCGTCAACACATAATTCAAACACTTACGGGTACTTATCTCGCTGATACTGCAAACAAAATGAATAGAGGAAAATAGTTTATCGCTTACTACATTTTCACTGTTTACAGACTAAAACGGCCGCATCAGGCATGTGGTTTTACTTTATTATTTCTTTAGAACTAACTATATTTGCACATGTTTAGCAGGCACTACTGCCACATTCCACTGAATGTACCTGCCAAAAACATTTGATTTTACGACGTATGGTCCAGGAGATCTCACATATACACTGAGGTGTATTAAAATCCGCCACTCCATGAATAACGTTTTAATTTATTATTCCCCTATAACTAACTACATTCGTAAGAAATTTCGCAGGCAGTATTCACGTACCCCACTGGATGCACCTGCAAAATTATACCTTGTACGATACATACTTCAGGAGGTTTCACTTCGATACAAAGCTACAATTCAGAAAAGTTTTCAGAAAAGACTTTACAGTATATCAATTTATATTTGAAGCTAGTTCTTCTTTAGTATCCTCTGTACTTCTACTATTAGGCTGCCCATAAAGTCAAACTCATATACTACTTTTAGTGTCTCATTTCCCAATCACGTTCTCACAGGAACGTCTGATTTAATTCAGTTGTCTTCCTTTACATTTGTAGAAGTAATTTTATAATCCCTTTCAAAGCACTGTCTGTACGATTTCACTGTTCCTTTCCTGTCCCTGATGGAACTACAATGTCACCGACAAAACTCAAAAGTTTTGTTTCTTCCCCATGAAATTTAATTCCCTTTCAAAGTTTCTACTTGTGTTACTTAATAGCTTGCTCAGCGCACAGACTGATTAACATTTTGGATCGACTAGAACCATATCTTACGAGGGCACTTAATTATAAGTACAGATCAAAATAATTTAAACAAATGTTTTGCTCATGATGCTTCCAGAGCAATATTAGCAGAGCACCTCTGCAACTTACCATGTACCAGCAAAGAGTGTTGAGTCCCTTGTTTGAAGCACGCCTCTAACATGCGCAAGTGGTGATGGAGGGGAAGGAGGGGAAGAATTTGTTGCCAAACTGTACACCTACATTCAGTGATACAGGGTTTCTGTTCTCTGTGACTGGCGACTGTCTCTTGTTCTGAATTCAGCAGGCTAAATGCTAGGTTGGCACTGTAAACCTACAACTCCATGGAAACCTCTTAATATATTGATGTGAACGTAAGATAAGTTGTAGCCTCCTAGCTACACATGCTCACACACAAATACAAAAGAATGTGAGGACGGTAAAATACTGCATAAAACGAAAAAAAGTAAATTAACACAAGCACAATTACCTTTACCAGAGGTTATGTGATTAATCTTGGAATAAAACGACAGAAAGGAGAAGAAAAAAATAGGAAAAGTCTAGCAGCTGTCCTCTCGACATTACTGAATGTGATTCTTAGCCGGCCCTTTCACAATATTTTGTGTAAATAATTCCTAACTTTTTGTGTGCCTTTTGCAGTGGAATTTGTGTAACGATACTGCGGAAAAGAATAACTTCGAAACAATTTTTTAGCGTCTTTTGGATGGGAATGCATGTGAAGGTATTAGGGAAGAGAATAATTTCGAAACATTTTCTTTTGGAGGGAAGTGTGTGTGAAGATAGGTTAAGTTGGCATTTAAGTGCTTGTTTTAGGAAGTTCTGAGGTTAGTTTAAAGTTTTAAACTCCAGTAATGTGGGGCCCAATATGGGTGATTGTGCGGAGAATGGAAATGAGAAACAAGATAGAATCCATGGTGGCTAAAGTAAACAATTCGCTGAGAGAGTCTACTCAGAAGAGACTGCTATTTTTAGACACATGGGTGTCCTGTTCATTGAGAGACTTGCGCTCGAAGGTTTATTTGTAGGAATAACTTCAGTGATAGGACTTACGTTTCAAAGGCTCATAGAGGAATTGGCTAACAGTATCGCAACGCGTGAGAAGATGGAAATGGTGAGAGAACAAGCCATTCCAACCGATATCTCAGAGGTTCGCGATCACGTAGCAGTAGTTCAACAAGAGTGAGCTGGTTTACATAGTGAACTAGTAGAAAAAATGGACTCGTTTGCCGCCGCCACTAACAAAGGGTTAGAAGACATACAACTGGGAAAGCAAGTCACTATAATTAAATCTGAACTATAAGTCCACCATAATGAGTGAAACACAGCTACACAAGCAACTGAAGAAAGTCAGGAACTTAAAGGAGCGATCCAGAATGATGAGGCAGCAACGTCAGTCAGTTTATCAAGTAGAATAGAAGAAGATAACTGAGCGCTCTGTACTGATACCGGGTTGCATTAAGGAAGCACCGTCTGACAAAGTTGAGATAACAAGTGTAATGAACGGACAAATATCAGTTATGAATTCAATCGCATGCTCTCGTGGGGTCTGAATACGGCATATTTATGCCATTTACCAAAAAAAAAATTCAAGGAAAAGTTTTTGGAAGGTTTTTAGTTCACTATCAAACAGAAAGGCATCAGTCTCGAATTACTGCAGGGATGGAAGTTCCCCACGAATGTGTGCCTGAGTTCGAAAAACTCCTTTTATAACATTTTGGGGAACTCAATCAGTATCTCATCAGCCAGTTTAAGGCTGAAGATTTGGTAACACTAATCATCCACATACTGACGATGGGGGTTAGGGAACCACTAATAACTATACCGAAGGCCGATAAAGAGGTACTGTTGAGTTTTTAGAACACTTAGAAGTGCATCTTGTAAAACTCGAAGAATGAGTAGTGAAGTGGTGAGGGATAGCACGAACAAAATAATGGGAACAGCAATAGTCCATGAGGCAAAACAGCGTTTTGAGATGGACAGTACGGCCAAACATATACAATGAGAGAGTAAATAAACCCACGCATTAACATAAAGACGACAGGAAGCAGTTACCGGCGCATCAGGTTCAGATGTGCACACACACACAGGCACGTGACTACTCTGACTTCGTACAATCGGAGTGGAACAGGATCCTGTCGTGAGAGGCTGATGCGATATGGTAACGAGAGAATGCAGCACATTTAGAAGAAAACTTGCCGTAACAATAGACGAATTATCAACCGCTCATAGAAACTACAGTTAGATGAAAATGGTTCCTTGCAATTTTTAACTCTAGTAGTCGGTTTATGGCGACTGCGGAAATATAGAAGCAATATAGAAGAAAGGACTAATTCCACTACTACCACTTCTAGGGGCTGGATTTCAGGATGCCACAGGAAAGAAAAGTGCATCTGTCAAGTCACAAGCGTGTACTGAATTTTCGTTGGGGAAGCACAGGTTCGAATGGAAATCGAAATGATCGTATGGCGTCAGTGAACGGGAGGTCCCAGGTGGGGTGTTCGACCTCAATGTGAAAGCCCTATTGAGTGCGACGCAACATTGGTCGACTTGCGCGTCGACAATGGCGATGAGATGATGATGAGGACAACATAACACCCAGTCCCTGAGGGGAGAAAATCTCCCACCCCCGACAGGGAATCGAACCCGGGACCCCGTACATGGCCCACTAGCTCGTTGACTATTCAGCTAATGGGGTGGAAAAATGTTCGAATAATGCGTGCTTGTAGCATCGTTTATCTACCAAAGTTACCCTGGGATGGGTTGGGATGTTCTGGAACCAAGTGCGATTAGGCTTACTAAAGGAACAGTGAAAATTAAGTGCCCAAATATAACAAATAACACACTCAAAAAAAAAAATTCGAAACCTGTAATTGTTTTATCCATTTTCATCCCTACTTTTCCGCGCTCTTATGTCGTGTCATCACGGGAGTGTTCAACATTGACACATGGGGGAACAAATGCCAGTGTCTCTACAAGACCACCCACTTCGGCAATAACCTCAGTGTCTGCCACGCATCTTTCTTGAGCACGTTACAGTGTGTTTGTCAAAAACTGGATTAAAATGCAGCCGTGAGGCTGCTTCTGTTCCTGTGCGTCAGACCACCCCTTCGACACGCTCAACTGGAGTTTGCCTGTATTCAGACGCTTGAACATGCACAACTGTGGTTAGACAAACATTTAGGAACCAGGTTTTAGTTTGTAAGACATTACCAGGGGAATATGTTTACTCTGACAACAATTATTGAGTACGAACGGTAAATTAAAACTGAGGAAACTGCTAGAAAGCCAGGAATTTAAAGAGATGAGACCTGGATGAACTGAAAGAACTAGAGGCTGTAGAGTCTTTCAGAAGGAAGATTATGGAACTACTGACAAGAATAAGGCAAAGGACCACAACAGATGAAGAATGCGTAGCTTTTAGAGATGAAATACTGAATGCAGCAGACGATCAAATACGTAAATAGACGACGGCTTGTAGAAATTTGACGCCATAGATATTGAAATTAATTGATGAAACGTGGAAATATAACAATACAGTAAATGCAGCAGGAGACATGGAATACAAACGTCAGAAAAATGCGATCGACAGGAAGCGCAAAATGGCTAAGCAGAAACGGCTAGAGGACAAATGTATGGATTTAGAAGGAGTAAGACAGATGCCGCCTACAGGAAAAATTCGAGAGACCTTTGGAGAAAAGAGGACCACCAATATGCATATCAAGAGCTCAGATGGAAAACAAGCTCTAAGCAAAAAAGGTAAAAGGAAAGTGGATGGAATGTATGGAGGATCTATACAATGTACTTGACGCAAATATGGAAATTGAAGAGGGCATAGACGGAGATGAGATGAGTAACATGATACAGCGTGAAGAATTTGAGAGAGCACTGAAAAATCTAAGTCGGAACAAGGCTTCGCGAATAAATAATATAACGTTAGAACGACTTATAACCGTACCAGAGGCAGCCATGACAAAACGCTTCCATGTGCTGAGCAAGATGTATGAACCATATGATATATCCTCAGAATTCAAGAAGAAAGTAACAATACCAACTACAAAGAATGCTGGTGCTGACATGTACGAACCATATGATATATCCTCAGAATTCAAGAAGAAAGTAACAATACCAACTACAAAGAATGCTGGTGCAGACATGTATGAAAATTACCGAACTATCAATTTCAAAACCTGCAAAATACTAACACATATTCCTTACAGACGCATACAACAACTGGTAGAAGCTGACCTCGGGGAAGGTGAGTTTGGGTTCCAGAGAAATGTAGCAATACACGTGGCAATACTAACCCTATGACTTCCCATAGAAAGCAGGTAACACTTATAAGAGTCGAGAGGCAGAAAAGGGAAGCAATGGTTGAGAAGGAAGTCAGATAGGCTTGTAGCCTACCCTCAATGTTATTCAATCAGTATATTGAACAAGGAGTAAAGCAAACAAAAGAAAGGATAGGAATTAAAGTCCAGGAAGAAGAGGTGAAAGCTTTGAGGTTTGCCGATAACATTGTAATTCACTCAGAGACAGTAAAGAACTGAAAGGAGCAGTTGAACCCAATGCAGAATATAAGATGAACATCAACCAAAGCAAAGCTAAGATAGTGAAATGTAGCCGAAAAGAATGAGGTGATGCTGAGGGAATTAGATTAGGAAATGAGACACTTAAATAGATGAGTTTTGCTATTTGGGCAGCAAAATAATTGATAATAGTCGAAGTAGAGAGCATATAAAATGTAGGCTGGCGAAGGTAAGAAAAGCATTTCTGAAGCACAGTAATTTGCTAACATGGAGTTGAGGTTCAGGTGTCACGAAATTGGTCTGAAAGTATTTATATGGACTGTAGCCATGTATGGAAGTGGAACATGGACGATCAATAGTTTAGACAAGAAGAGATTAGAAGCTTTTGAAATGTGGTGCTACATAACACTGCTGCAGATTGGATCAGTAGATCACGTAACTAATGGGGAGGTACTGAATAGAACTGTGAGGGAAGAGGTCTTTGTGGCACAACTTCACTGTAAGAAGGGATCGGTTGACAGGAAAAATTCTGAGGGATCACCATTTTAGTACCGGCGAGATGCGAGTAGGGGAAAACTGTTAGAGGGAGTCCCACAGATGAATTAAGAGAGGGATACTGGTTGCAGTAGTTACCTGGAGATGAAGAGGCTAGAGTAGCATGGAGAGCTGCACCAAACCAGTATTTGAACTGAAGACCACCACAGCAACAACAACAGAGGTGTGTTGTTTTACCTGTAACTCATAGGTAAATTCATTTATGTTCCTGTGTGATTTGAAAACATATCCTGGCGCTTGTGTAGGAGACTTCTTTATTCATTCCTATCGTCTTTCGGAATTTTGGTTACCTCAGTCTTCTTAGCCTTTATAGCTTCGTTCAGGCTCCATCGGATGACTGGTATAGTTATCTCTTCGATAGCACTGAATTCTTTGCATTCGTGCCCTTGTCAGTATGGAGCGATTCGTGAAATAACACATCATTGTCAATATCTCCAATATGCACTGTTCAGTCAAATAGGAGTACAACGACACTGTGCAACAACCTTAAAAGTTCACTTTTTGAAAAGACCTTATTGCTGATCATCGCAACACTTGACTTTGATATTTCGTTCGAAGATGTCTAACACGATACTCTGTGACGGTGCAAAAGAGTAGGACCCTGCGATGTCGCTCAAGTGCTTAGCGACGCTTGACACAGGAAGTTATGGACACATGCGGAAAAAAGGATAAATTCCAGATGTTCAATTGAACTGTAAGGTGGGTTAATGTTATTATATTGACACCAAAGTGCATCTCAGTTCTGGCCAACGCGACCAAGACGTGAATCTCGAGGCTAAGTATATCACATACCCTCTTAACCACATTTCACCCTTTTTCTTGATGCCTCTGCGTTGAAGGTCTGAACCCCATCATCAAGCATTGAAATCCCACATTTTTAGTTTGGGTGAAGATGAAAATATCTAAGACGCACCAACCCACAGAATCTACACGGAACGGACTCCAGGTATGGCACAAAGGGCGTCAATGAAAACAACCCTTCCACTGGGGCCTTCATTTCCACACATTTCACTGTCAAAACCACAGAAAGCACTGCAGTGACCAACCGGACGACGTTCATGGTGAATATGGCCACTGCAGCCATACCCTCTTCGTTTCGACGTTACTCTAAAGACATAGCGAGGATGCAGTCGTGCCCACTAGTGGTGTGATCACACGACAGTTCAACACTGACACACGCTTGAATAAAGTGGCAAAATATCCCTCTGAGACCACCCCTTCGGCAACACTCTTGCACCATCCATACGTCCCTCTTGAGCACGTTACTTGTGGACCTTTCAGAAACTGCGACAAAAGTCCTGCCTTGCACCTGCTCAAGTGACTGAAAGCAGGCCAAATCTACTCGACCGTGTCGAAGGACTTGCCAAACCCGCAGGAGCAGAAGCAGCTTCACATAGTAGGGGTGGTTCCATTGACGTACTTGATGCCCATTTCAACGAGTTTTTCCTGTCGCTACTGAGCGATGTTGTGTATGTAGTGTTATGCCCGGCCACCCATATGAAAACCTCGTGATTTCTGTCCTGCATCGCATACACGTCAAAACTAGGCATGAAATATGGATGAAAGGAGGAGTGACAATCTTCCCATTGTTTGACGAGTCCGCGGTCGCCTTGAGCAAAGCTGGTGAAATTTGGTGCAAGTGTCCACAATCAGTTTAAAAAACTGCAGAATACTAACACATATTCTTTACAGCCGAATGCAAAACCTAGTATAAGCTGACCTCGGGAAGATGATTTTGGGTTCCAGAGAAATGTAGCAACACACGAGGCAGTACTAACCCTATGACTTCCCATAGAAAGCAGACGGCACTTATAAGAGTCGAGGGGCAGGAAAGGGAAGCAATGGTTGAGAAGGAAGTGAGACAGACTTGTAGTCTACCCCCAATGTTACTCAATCAGTATATTGAACAATTAACAAAGCAAACAAAAAAGAGGACAGGAATTAAAGTCCAAGGAGAAGAAGTGAAAGCTTTGAGGTTTGCCAATGACATTGTAATTCTCTCAGAGACAGCAAAGAACTTAAAGGAGCTGTTGAACCGAATTAAGAATATAAGATGAACGTCAACAAAAGCAAAACTAAGATAGTGGAATGTAGCCGAATTGGATCAGGTGATGCTGAGTGTATTAAAATAGGAAATGAGACACTTAAATAGATGAGTTTTGCTATTTGGGCAGCAAAGTAATTGATGATTAACTGTAGGCTGGCGAATGCAAGAAAAGCATTTCTGAAGCAGAGTAATTTGCTAACAAGGAGATTATATTTTGGTGTCACGAAATTTGTCTGAAAGTATTTACATAGAGTGTAGCTATACACGGAAGTGAAATATGGGCGAAAAACAGTAGAGACAAGAAGAGAATAGAAGGTTATGAAATGTGCTGTTACATAACAATGCTGAAGCTTATATCAGTTGATCACATAACCAATGAGGAGGTACTGAATAGAACTGGGGTGATGAGGGCTATGTGGCACAACTTGACTAGAAGAAGGGATCGGTTGATAGGACACATTCTGAGGCATCAAGGGATCACCAATTTAGAACTGTCGGGATGCGAGGAGGGGAAAAATCGTAGGAGACCAAGAGATGAACAAAGAGAGGGATACAGGTTGCAGTAGTTACCTGGAGATGAAGAGGCTAGAGTAGAACATTTCTTTAATCTCTTCATCAGCTGCAGAGCTAGTTGGCATATAAATTTGTACTACTGTGGTGGGAGTGGGCTTCGTGTCTATCTTAGCGTTCACCGCGCAGTCTATTGTAGCTTATTCGCGTTTCAATTTTTTATTCATTATTACACCAACTCCTGGATCACCCCTATTTCAATTCTTATTTATAACACTGTATTCATATAACCAGTATTCCCGCTCCTCTTGCCTCCGAACTTCACTAGTTCCCACTGTATCTAACTTCAACCTGTCCATTGATCCTTTTAAATTCTCTAGCCTACCTGCCCGACTAAGGAATCTGACATTAACCGCTCCTATACGTAGAAAGCCATTTTCGTTTCCCCTAATAACAATGTCCTCCTGAGTAGCCCCGCCCAGAGATCCGAATGGGGGACTATTTTAATTCCGGAATATTTTTCCTAACAGGCTGCCAGCCTCAGTTAACCATGGAGTTGAGGTGCATGCCCTCGGGAAAAATTACGGCTGTACTTCCCCGTCGCTTCCAGCCATTCGCAATACCAGCACAGCAAAGCCGTTGTGTTTGATGTTACAAGACCAGTTCAGTTAATCCCTCAGACTGTGGCCCCTGAAACTACTTGTCAAGCTGCCGCTCCCCTTCAGGAACCATACGGTTCTCTGTCCTCTCAACAGATACCCCTTCGAGGTGATACGACAATCTGTATCGCTGAGGCACACAAAAATCCCCACCAGCGGCAACCTCTATGGTTCATTTGTGGAGGGGGTGGCACACACATTCACTATTACACCAAAACGTAACACATCCCATTAGTCAAGGACGATCTAGTAGAAGGAATACTAGACTGAAAGATTCACAGTTGGTAACAAAATGCACCGTTAACCACTATTACAGCACAAATGTAGCTACACCTAAGAATAACATATCAGTGCAGTAGACAGTCCATGCTAGAAAATTAAACAAAATTACATGAGAGAAAAGAGAGCAGGACGTGACTACGTATGAGTTGCTGCACAGGTTTGTCAGGGTACAAACTATAATTAATGTGTACCTGATGGCTGGGTACACATGGTTAGCACCTCACTGTCTTTCTGCAGAATTGAAAAACATACCAGTTTCTGCCACTACCATTTGGGCTTAGTGTATTGACGTCAGCCTTCGTAAGAAGCAAGCGTAAAGTGCTGGGACGCGATCTTCAAAGTAGAGAACCGTTTACACTGAAAACATGCATATATCTGCAAAATGCTAGAAGCTTCCCAATCAAATATTAGCGACGGTATTACAAACCGTCTCCGACCACTGAGTGAATGAGATTCAGAGGCAATGTGAATGGAGAGGAGTGTGAGAAATTTTCAGGGCACGTATTCAGCAGTGATGGGATATTGTTCGACCCAGCTAAACTCTAAGCTATGCGAGAAGCTCCTGAGCCAAAACCTACAGGAAAAAGCAGTTTTTTTACGTGGATGGTCAGATTCAATTTTAAATTCCTGATAAATCAATCTGTTAATGCTTTGCACATGTTAGCCCTCAAAGAAACAATTCTGTGTGGAGGCGTATTGAGCAGTATCGAGAATAATTTGAAAGAATTAAATATCAAATGTATAAAACATAAATGCCATAGAGCCCAGACCATACGCAATAGTTTCATCTTGTTAACGACCGCTCCGTTTTTTGCATAGGATAGAACATTTTTCAAATGAGAATAAGTGAACGTGAAATAGTAAGAGGAAATGTGGGTTTTACCTGTAGATTACTTGAACAGCAGGAGCAAAATTATGCGGTTAGTTAAGTTAACACCAAAACTGACCTCGATTAACCATAAAGAATCAGACAAAGGAACACGAGTGAAGACAGAGAGACCACATCAAAATTTACTAAAACTAGTGGGGCGGACACATATTCGAATAATGTGTGCTTGTAGCATCGTTTATGTACCCCAGTTGCTCTGGGATGGGTTTCGATAGTCTGTAACCAAGTGTGACTGGACTTACTAAAGGAACAGTAAGTTAAGGGCCGAAATATAACAAATTACTCACTCAATAAAATATTTCGAATCCCCGTAATTGTCTCCTATTGCAGCTTGTAAGTCTGAAATTTGCCTCAAAGTTCTCTAAGAATTTCCTCTGTATCGGTGGAAAAGTGTGGTGCTCTGTAACTTCACACTTCGGCTCGTCGATGTTTCAAAGAGGGAGGTATCGACAGATGCGATAAAGAGCAACAGCTAAGATGTCTGTGTAAGCTGTATAGTGGGTCATGATATCACACTTGCACCAAATATCACAATCTCTGCTCAAGACGACCGTGGGCTTGTCAAACAATGGGAAGCTTGTGACACCTCCTGTCATCCACAATTCAACCCTAGTTTTGCCGTTTCTGCGATGGAGGGCAGAAAGGCGACACCTAACGTTGAAATCACGTCGTTTACATATGGGTGGCCGGGCATAACACTACATACACAACATCGCTCAGAAGCGACACGAAAAACGGTCTGGGATGGGCATCAAGTGCATCAGTGGAACCACCCCTACTATTGGCGCGTTGATTCCAACATATTCACAGTACGATGAGCAACAGGACGACGATCTTGACAAATATGGCCACTGGTGCTGCCTCCGGCGTGTCAACCCCATCATATGTAAAGAGCATGGCTTCAAGCGCACTGAACGGTATTGCAGCCTCTTGGCGTGAAGCGTGACAGCAATTGCTGTTGTTCCATACAGAGTGGAACCAGTATGGATAATTCAAAACAATAAGACAAATTTGAACGTGATCCGGAGCACAAAAGTGTTTTATCCATTTTCATCCCTACTTTTCCGCGCTCTTCTGTGGTGTGATCACGGGAATGCTCAACATTGACACATAGGGGAACAAATGGCAGTGTCTCTATAAGACCACCCAATTCAGTAATAACCTCAGTGTCTGCCACGCATCATTCTTGAGCGCCTTACTGAGTATTTGTCAAAAACTGGACTCAAATTCAGCTGTGAAGCTGCTTCTGCTCCTGTGGGTCAGGCAACCCCTTCGACACGGTCAAGTGGATTTTGCCTGCTTTCAGTCACTTGAGCAGGCGCAAGGAAGGATTTTTGTCGAAGTTTCTGAAAGGTTCACTATTAACGTGCTCAAGGGTAACGTATGGATAGTGCAAGAGTGTTGTCGAAGGAGTGGTCATACAGGGAAACTTTGCCACTTTATTCAAGAGTGTGTCAGTGTTGAACTGTCATGAGACCATACCGCTGGAGGGCGCGAAAGAGGAGGAATGTAAAAACATAAAAACAAGTTACAGCTTCGGTTCATGTTCAGATTGCGTCGGACTGTTTTGAGCAGACCGTAGTTTTTCCATTCTGAACGGTACAGCAAAAGTTGCTGCCACCCTGCACTTCAAAAGGTGGGTTTACGTGCAGTGATGCTGCAGCCTCGAGGTGTCATTAGAGTAAAGTCGAAACGAAGAGGGTATGGCTGGAGTAGCCGTATTTGCCATGAACGTCGTCTTGTTGGTCACTGCAGTGCTTCCTGTGGTTTTGACAGCGGAATGTGTGGTAATGAAGGCGCCAATGGAAGGGGTGTTACCATTGACGCCCTTTGTGCCATACCTGGAGTCCTTTCCGTGTAGATTGTATGCGTCGGTGCGTCTGAGATATTTTCCTCTGCCACCCAAACGAAAGCTGTGGGATTTCTACGCTAGATGACGCGGTTCAGACGTTAAACGCTGAGGTATCAAGAAAAAGGATGAAATGTGGGTAAGAGGGTATGTGATATCCTTAGCATCCATTGACACGTTCATGGTCGCGTTGGCCGTATTGAGATGAACTTTGGTGTCAATATAACAACAATAACCCACCTAACAGTTTACGTGAACATCTGGGCTTTGGCCTTTTTACCACAATTGTCGACAACTTGCTGTGTCAAGCGTCGCTAATTACTTGAGCGACATTGCAGGGTACTACTCTTTTGCACAGTCGCAGAGTAGTGTGTTAGGCATGTTAGAACGAAATGTGAAAGTCATGTGTTGCAATGATCTGCAATAAGTTGTTTTCTAAAAGGGACCTTCATTGTTGTCACACAGTGTAGTTGTACTCCTATAACACTTGGCAGTGCATATAGGAGATACTGACAATGAGGTGTTAATTTTACGAATCGCTGCATATTGATAAGGGCACGAATGCAAAGAATTCAGTGTTAACAAAGAGATAAGTAAACCAGTCATCCGATAGGAGCCTGAACTTAGCTATAGAAGCTAAGAAGACTGAGGTAACCCAAATTCCGAAAGACGATAGGCATGAATTAAGAAGTCTCCTACACAAGCATAAGACTGTGTTTTCAAATCATCAATGCTCTTACTTCTGCACCCTGGACTTTAATTCCTATCTTTTCTTTCGTTTGCGTTACTCCTTGTTCTATATACTGATTGAGTAACATCGGGGGTAGGCTTCAAGCCTGTCTCACTTCCTTCTCAACCATTGCTTCCCTTTCCTGCTCCTCGACTCTTAAAAGTGCCATCTGCTTTCTATTGGAAGTCATAGGGTTAGTATTGCCACGTGTGCTGCAATATTCCCTGCAACCCAAACTCATCTTCCCCGAGGCCAGCTTCTACCAGTTTTTTCATTCGCCTGTAAAGAATATGTGTTAATATTTTCCAGTTTTTTAAACCGATAGTGGACACTAGCACCAGATTTCACCAGCTTTGTTCAAGGCGACCGCGGACTTGTGAAACAGTCGAGGGACAGGGAAAGGGAAGCAATGGCTGAGAAGGAAGAGAGACAGGCTTGTATCCTACCCTCGATGTTATTCAATTAGTATATTGAACAAGGAGTAAAGCAAACAAAAGGAAGGATAGGAATTAAAGTCCTGGGAGAAGAAGTAAAAGGTTAGAGCTTGGCCGAAGACATTATAATTTTCTCAGAGGCAGCAAAGAACTTAGAGGAGCTGTTGAACGGAATGAATAATATTAGATGAACATCAGCAAAAGTAAAACTAAGATAGTGGAATGTAGCCGAATTGCTTCAGGTGATATTGATGGAATTAGATCAGGAAATGAGACACTTAAAGTAGTAAGTGAGTTTTGCTATTCGGGCAGCAAAATAACTGATGGTGGTCGAAGTAGAGACCATATAAAATGCAGGCTGGCGAAGGAAAGAAAAGCGTCTCTGAAGAAGATAAATTTGCTAACTTCGCGATTAGATTTAGGTTATAACTGCCAGGTGCTTTCTATGGGAAGTCATAGGGTTAGTATTGCCACGTCTTTTCCCAAATGTCTCCGGAATAGCAACTCATCTTTCGCAAGGTCAGCTTCTACCAGCTTTTGCATTCTTATGTAAAGAATTTGTGTTAGTATGTTGCATATTATTAATGTGATAGTTTGGTAATTTTCACAGCTATCAGCACCAGCTTTCTTTGTAATTGGTATTATTATGTTCTTCTTGAATTCTGGGGGTATATCACCTGTCTCATACATCTTGCTCACCACACGGTTATGAGTAGTTCTAACGGAATGTTGGCTATTCGCGAAGCTTCGTTTCGACTTAGGTCATTCAGTGCTCTCTCAAATTCACAATATCATATTACACAATATCATATTACCCCTCTCATCTACATCTATGTCCTCTTCAGTTTTCCATAACATTTGCGTCAAGTACATTGTATAGAGCCTCCATATACTCTATCAACCTTTCTTTTCCATTCTTTGCTTGGAATTTGTTTTCCATCTGAGCTCTTGATATTCATATAGGTAGTCCTCTTTTCTCTAAAGGCCTCTCTAATTTTCCTGTAGGTGACGTCTATCTTACCCCTAGTGATATATGCTTCTAACTCCTTATATTTGTCCTCTAGCCGTTCCTGCTTAGCCATTTGGCACTTCCTGCCGATCGCATTTTTGAGACGTTTGTATTTCCTTTTACCTGCTTCATTTACTGCATTTTTTTATTTATTCCTTTCTTCAACTAAATTCAGTATCTATGGCGTCACACAAGAATGTCTACTACCCTTCGCCTATTTACCTATTTGATCCTCTGCTGCATTCAGTATTTCATCTCTGGTCAGATTCAATCGTAAATTCTTGAGAAATCCATCTCTTAATGCTCTACACATGCTAGCCCTCAAAGAAACAATTCTGTGTGGAGGCGTATTGAGCAGTGTCGAGAACAATTCGAAAGAATTAAATATTAAATGTATAAAGCGTAAATTCCATACAGCCTAGACATTCATCAATAGTTTCATCTTGTCAGAGACCCCTCCGTTTTTTCATAGGATACGACATTTTTCAAATGAGAATAAGTGAATATGAAATAGTAGGAATGAATATGGGTTTTACCAGTAGGTTACTTAAACAGCAGGAGCCAAATTATGCGGTTAGTTAAGTCAACACCAAAACTAACCTCGATTAGCCATAAAGAATCAGACAGAGGAACACGAGTGAAGGCAGAGAGACCACATTAAAACTTACTAAAATATCGCACTAATTCAAACGTAACTCCTCTAAATGACGTAAGAAATCCGCCATTTCTAACGTTGATCTACAAATCAAACTGCCAGTTGGCTTAATAGAACAACAGGATGTTATGCTACATGATACATTAGGGCAGCAAAGTTACTTACAGTAGGCCGAAGACTAATCCCTTCTTTGAGGATCCTCGAAAGGCCCTAATTATGGTCTATGGGAGTCAGTAGTATAACAGTTAAGACAGTTGATATTCTGTTGAAGCAAGGAAACTTTCTTCAAGATGTTGTCAGTATTTCTCTTAACAATATTTGTTGGATCAGCGCTGAGTCTGTAATAAGCTGAAGATGTTACAGGGATCGATTTATTTCCGAGATTTTCGCCCACATAGGACGGTGGAAATGTCGGCTGAATGCACCGTTACTCCTGAGAATACCTTCGAAGGTTATCCCACCTTATGCATCGTAGCATAAAATCTTGACGCTCATATCACTTGTGGAGTAGCAGGCTTCTACTGCTAACAAGTACCGGAAAAGAAAAAAGAAATGTAGTGAACTGGATATGTGACAGTGGGTAGGAGACCATGATACACACCCAGAACTATGAGTAATTTGCTGTACGATAACACACACTAACAGTGCAACAAAAACCCAAACAGAGCCAACTGTAACAATGTGTCGTTGGAAGCTTTGGGCAAGCGTCTGTCTGCAGGAAGAGGGGGAATGGGTAGCCTGTCAGTTGATACAGCACTTTATTGACCACATTGATCAGACATAATTCAACAATTCGGAAACAGACAGACTGCGGTCCGCGGGAGATGATCCTCAGAGCCGACCCCAACGGTACGAATGCACTGACACAGGCGTTCCACGGGCGTCGCTACTACCACCGCATGGCAGTGAAAGGTGGCGACAGAATGCTGAATGAAGACGTGGCAGTGAGACGAAGCCAGGACTGGGCACTCAGGCAGCGGTCATTGGTTTGCATCCCGGTGGAGATAGCGCCTTAGATACGGATGTGTTGAATGATGATGATGTCGAGCTCGGGGATTAAATCCTGGGCCTCAGTGCTTACGGTAACGGGCGGGGGATTGGTCAGGATGCTTTGGCTACGGGACGTCCCGTAGCCAAACGCTTGAGCGTTGATTGCGGAAGCTGCGGTTCTGCTGACGTTGCTGTGTTAGCAAGGGCTTGGCCTAGTGACTGTGGCCTGTTTCGGACGCCGTGTTGCTTTCCTGGCTACTAGGTTATGAGCTGGTACATTTCATCCTTTCTCGGGTTTATCCTGTCCTCCGGGCCTCAATTTTGTTCAGCGGATTGTAACAGAGACACTTACACCTCTAGCATTGTTTCTACGTTCCCCATCTCGCTTCTGAATCTGGAGGGAGACATCTCTTGCGTGACTTTCATTTTTGCGTGTCATCTTATTCCAGTTTTATATTATACAGTTCAGCGACAGACTGCACCAGCACAGTCAGTGATTTTCACACGGTGCGCTGCGTGACGTTACCAACATAAAAACGTAAACAGCCTACTTACAATGAAATGTAATTGCTTTGGTTACATATAAGCGTAGAAATTAAGCGAACAGATAATTTTTTATTGCTTATAAAATGAAATTTATGTTTTGAAATGCTACAAAACAGAAAATGGATCAACACTGATCGATGTACAGTTCTAATTATGTGCAAAACAAACAAACAAAAAAGTAAAGAGAAGTTATGGCTCCCAGTTTCTCTCTCACACAATCATTTATGTTTCTTTCCGCACCACTGATACCATTACTACCGGTAATCCTATCATTGACTGTGTAAATTCCGTACTGTACGGAAACCACTGAACCGTAGTTCCGGTAGAGCTCAACTGTAATACCAGGTCACAAGCATAGTAAAACCTAGTGCCACGCTTAGCCAGGTGACAGAGCATGGAGACCTTGTACAGAGATTTTAATGGGGATTATAAGGTACTTATATTAGGGAGAACAGGAAAAAGCCAGGCTAGCAGCTTAGAATATAGCATTAAAGGTGATCCTGAGGAAATAGGAACAGCGACAGCACAAATTGGTATGGGGTTTGTGTAGTTTTTACAGCGCCGTGACCAATGTTGAGCTAATACGGCTGTTAGCAGTGTTAACAAAGCTCTCAGCAGTTTACTGTTAACTTAAAGAAAGTCTCATACCTGTGTCGTTCCTGTTACTGCAATTGGGAGATGGAAATACGTAAATCATGGTGTGCACCTAACTCGGAGGAGGAACGCAAGCACACAAGTGATATACCTTGTCATTACTGGAGTTAAAAGAGCTCAGTTTTTAGGTTGCATCCAGGTTACAGACAGTACTGAAAGAAACTACAGCAGAAACGGGACATAATGTATGTAACAGTTTCCAGAAAAATAAAATTAATTTCTGTCATCAGATCATTAGACGGCTGAAAAACGAGTTAGATGAGCTTCTTCTACGCCTAGAACATGCAGAAAACTCTAAAGTAATAGGTGTTCTGTGCCTCTCAGAACACCACGCAACCACAGTGAAAAAGTTAAGTATCAGAGATTATAGATCCCGTGTAGCGCAGTTTCAAGTGGCCTATATCGACCTCCAGGGGTCGACTCCAAACATCTAGGGGTCCATGACAGAAAAAAGTAGTTGTGGGGCATTAAATGTAAATGGGATTCCACGACAGTGTCTCCCATTTAGGCCGGAAACAAACAAAATTTGGATTTGGTGGAGCAACTCTTAATTTTGGCTCTCCTACTCGCAGTATTCAGCTCCAATACCGATCAGTTTTCAAGATCCACTCAGTAAAGTACTATCCCTTACCCTTCTCCGAGGAGTGATGGGCCTCGATCCTTTTCGTCTCTCGTTAAGAGATGTATTAATTTTCAACACAGCACAATACAACGATCTCTTCAAAACGGCTACAGATGCAAGATTCTATGTTACACCACTGAGGTTGTCAATGGCAAGAAACAAAACATAAGCGGACGCAAATCGAGAGATTTCTACCAATGCTGAACCAGGGAGACCGCTTTCATCTTATTGTGAAAAGATGACAGTTATATACCATACGATTTAGAGTAAATCGTTATTATATTATTCGGTATAGTCCGGAGAAAAGTAAATAAATTACTTTCTTTCTTTAATTCTCCGTTTGTGATCCCTTCGATTGTGTTGAGACACGCCAGTCATGACTTGGGTTTGAGGCGGTTGATTTGATCGGTATGTTATGTTACATTTACAAAAATTTTTCCTCAAAAAAGTAATAATAAACATAGCCGAATGTAAACAGAAATGTAGATCCTGCGAACAGTATTAAAAGACAGAGAAAAGACGGAACTTTGTGAATGGAAGAAAAAGCCGCAGGTGTCACATGGGCAGGGCGAAGGAAATGTTAGGTCAGAGGGTCTAGCGGGTGACTCGGGGAAGACAGTAGAGCAGGTTCAAATGGTTCAAATGGCTCTGAGCACTATTTGACTTAACATCTGAGGCCATCAGTCCCATAGAACTTAGAACTACTTAAACTAAACTAACTTAAGGACATCACACACATACATGCCCAAGGCAGGATTCGAACCTGCGACCGTAGCAATCGCGCGGTTCCGGACGGGAGCGCCTAGAACGCTCGGCCACAGCGGCAGTAGAGTACGTAACAGGAGGAGACAGTTCCGTGGAGATACACAATGTGATCAAAAGTATCCGGACACCTGGCTGAAAATGATTTACAAGTTTGTGGCGCCCTCCATCGGTAATGCTGGAATTCAGTATGGTGTCGGCCCACCCTCAGCCTTGATGACAGCTTCCACTCTCGCAGGCATACGTTCAGTCAGGTGATGGAATGGGGAATAGCAGCCCATTCTTCACGGTATGCTGCTCTGAATAGAGGTATCGATGCCGGTCGATGAGGGCTGGCACGAAGTCATATTTCCAAAACATTCCAAAGATGTTCTATAGGATTCAGGTCAGGACTTTGAGCACGCCAGTGTATTACAGGGACGCTACTGTCGTTTAACCACTTCGCCACATGCAGTGCATTATGAACAGGGGCTTGATCGTTTGAAAGATGCAGTCGCCAGCCCCGAATTGCTCTTCAACAGTGGGAAGCAAGAAGGTGCTTAGAACATCAGTGTATGCTTGTGCTCGATAGTGCCACGTAAAGCAACACGGGATGCAAGCCCCCTCCATGAAAAACACGACCACACCATAACACCACCGCATTCGAATTTTACTATTGGCACTACACACGCTGCAAGATGAAGTTCACCACGTTATACCCACTCCCTGCCATCGGATCGCCACATTGTGTACTGCGATTCGTCGATTCGTCACTCCACACAACATTTGTCTACTGTTCAGTCGTCCAATGTTTACGTTCCTTACACTATCGTTTGTCATTTACCGGCGTGATGTGTGGCTTATTAGAAGCCGCTCGACCATGAAATCCAAGTTTTCTCACCTCCCGACTAACTGTCATAGTACTTGCAGTGGATGCTGATGCAGTTTGGAATTCCTGTGTGATGGTCTGGATAGATATTTGCGTATTACACATTACGACCCACTTCAACTGTCGGCGGTCTCTGTCAGTCGACAGACGAGGTCTGCCTGTACTCTTTTGTGCTGTACGTGTCCCTTCATGTTTCCACTTCACTATCACATTGGAAACGGTGGACCTAGGGATGTTTAGGAGTGTGGAAATCTCGCGTACATACGTATGACACAAGTGACACCCAATCATCTGACGACGTTAGTAGGCCGTGAGTTCCGCGGAGCGCCCCATTCTGCTATCTCACGACGTCTAACGACTAGTGAGGTCGCTGATATGGAGTACCTGGCAGTAGGTGGCAGCATAGTGCGCCTAATATGAAAAACATATGTTTTTGGGGGTGTCCGGATACTTTTGATCCCACAGTGTAGGCGTCATAAGCAGTGGCATGGAGAGGCACCCAGAGTGTTAGGCTGATTTTGCTGCTGGGAGTTAGGTAGCCTCAAGGCTCTGTTTATCTTAGATTCAGACGAGGGTTTGATTTAGTAGATGGAACACTGATAGACAGTTACTGTATTTGTGCCAGGATTTGACTTTAGCGTCGAGGCCCCTCAGGTAGGTAGGTCATGTTGTACTAAAGTTTCGGAATAAATTTCAATGTTACTTACTCCATTTCAGTGTTTACCCTCCTCGTCATCCTATCATCTCATACATCTACATCAGAGAATTTACATCAGTCAATCAAGTCTCCCTCCCAGTTTCGTCAACGAACTGAAGTCGCTGTAGAACAAATCCCTGGTGCTCAAATCCTAGCAAAACCCACGCTCAGTCTGCGGATATAGCTATGGTGCCAGGTGCGAGGTACACTGGCAGTGGTGTGGAGTAGTAGTGCGTGTTGGTTGTGTAAATCACGACTAGGAACTGATATGTTTGCTGCAAGGCCTGTAGCAACTGCATGACATGATGGCGACTTCGTAAATTAATTGAGGCTAGGACAATATGGCACTGTAACTGCAGCAGAAGTCGGTGTAGGTAGGCACCGTTGAGAGGAAGCAGCCGAGACGTCTCCTGACCGGAAGAGCGGCGTGTTGATAGCAGTTAGCGCCGTGAGCAGCAGACGGTGGGCATCGTCGGAGCGACGCGGTGGGCGCAGTGCAGGAGAGGCTGACGCACCGCAGCCGCACGTGCACTCATACGAGGCCAGGGGCCTGACCTTCTCAACAACGACAGTGAGCGACGCAGTCAGCAATGTCCAGGATGGACAGCGGCAGACGCAACGTAACGCGCAGCCCAATGCAGCCAGCGCTGTTCGTCCCAGCGTGGCGCACAACGAGGTACATCAAGACTGTCATTCGTTACAGTAATTTTTATACATTAATTGGTCTTGCATCAATAGTAGATTTTATGATTCCTGCTGCTTGTGCAAGCACGTCGTGACGTAGTAGAGTGAGTGCTAGGAAAGCTTTGTGTATCACATGAAAATCTTTTGACGGTAACAAGAGGGACCACAAATAATTTATTGAAAATGTTGAATGTGCGTTTGAGCTAGCAAAGCCAGAGGAGTAAGAAATTTTGTTTAAGTTGTGCAACCACGAGTCATCAAAGAAGTGAGGTCAAGGTTGCATTTAAGGGGAAGGACAGGTATCTGGGATGAAGTGAAAACTGTCCTCGAATAGAGCTACTCTTGCAACAGAACAAACGACTAATACGCTTTAAGACGTCGCGAGCCAGGCAAGTGCAAGGAGAAGCAATTGCAACACAGGCGAATAGGATCAGAGAAATGTAAAGGGGTTTTAGTGTGACGAAGAGGAATAGTCTAAAGCGACCGATCGAATTAGTTGACTCCCTGGGCAGCGCGTCCTTTAAACAAGGGCACAGTAATAACAGCATCTAGACAATTGCGCAAAGCGGAGGTGATGAAATTGGTCTAGCAGCGGCGTTAGAACTTACTCTACAAGAAGAGAGCACATTACTCTCGATGAGAGACAGGGAAATAGTACTGCGAACGAGAGTAGGAGGTGCAAACGAAACGGTAAAACCATCTGGGGATATAAAAGAGCAAAAGATCTTAACATGCTGAATGCGAAGTAACCTAGCTAATAAATGCAGAAGGAATTAGCGAGAGAGCAGAGTTCGACTAACGACAGGCAAGAAATATTCGAATTTTCGTGATGGATGTAACAAGGAGGGTCACACAGACGCAGAGTGCACATTCATCAGCCAAAAAATTATGGACACTGCCCACCATGACGTTGGATGCCGCGTGGTGGCGTTGAGGGTACACGACGCAGGAACATAAGTGTGTTCACGGAGCGGAGACGGACAGGGGATCACCCTAACAAAGACACGGGCTGCAAATGGGGAAATTCATTGAGATAAGCGACTTTGATAAAGGCCATATTATTATTACGTAGAGAATGTGAACGAGTATCTCGGAAATGGTGAAACTGGTAGAATCTTCAAGTGCTACCGTCGTGAACATCTACAGAAAGATGTAGAAGTATACTGAAACCGCCACTAGGCACTAAATGGTTGGACGTCCACGACTCTTCACAGAACGTGGGGTTCGGAGGCTTTTCTGCTCTGTAATGTACGACAGATGGTGATTTGTCGCATCTCTGCAAAGGAGCACTATGCTGGTGGTGCACGCACAGGTGTTTCGAAGCACACCATACATCATATATTGTTGAATATGCAGCTCCGCAATAGACCTCTCCTACGTGTTTACTTTTCGACCCAACGACGTCGTCAATTACGATTGCAATTTTCATGGGACCATTGGGATTCGACCGTCTTTCAGTTAAAACGTGTCGGCTCTTCGGGTGAATTACATGTTTTGTTACACTAGGTCGATGGTCGTCTCCAAAAACGCCGTCGTCGAGGTGAACGACGGCTCGAAACATGCTTCTAGGCACGGAGGCCGGCTCGTGGAAGCACTATTATGCTATGGAAGACATTATCCTGCGCTTGCATGAGACCTGTATGAGTATTATTGGAACACACGATGATAGCTGCGAACCACCTGCTTCCCTTAATGCTTGATGTCTTCCCCGACGGCGATCTCATATTTCGGCGATATAACTGCCCATGTCTCGGAGTCAGAAGCGTGCTGCAGTGGTGTGAGGAGCATTATAGTAAATTCACGTTGTTGTCTCGACGACCAAATTCGCCTGATGTAAATCTTGTGGAACCCATCTGGGTAGCTATGGGTCGACATCACCGCGTACTCAAATTAGTGGCCCGTTATTTACGCGGATTACTTGACCTGTGCGTACAAAACTGACGCCACGTATCTTCACAAATCTAGCAACGAACTTTAGGATCCCTGATACGCAGAATCAGTGATGCATTTCGATCCAAAGGCGAACAAACAAGGTATTAAGATGGTGTTCATAATGTTTTGGTTAATCAGCGTGTATGAAAGGAGTATACTAATGGTGAATCAATATCAAATGCACATTATTATTGGTTGTAATGGGCTATAGGCAATCAAATGATACTACTATAGGCGATGCATTTCGGCTACGGAATAACTTCGATATATTAGACCCATAAAAAAAGTAAACTCCGCCCAAAAAGGCCATGAAGGCCGAAGTGTACCAATCGGCAGCCGTGTCATCCTAAGCCCACTGTATGCGGATATGGAGGAGCATGTAGTTAGCACACCGCTCTCCCGCCCGTATTTCAGATTACGAGACCGGAGCCGCTACTTCTGAATCAAGTAGCTCCTCATTTTACCTCACAAGGACTGAGTGCAGCCCACTTGCACCCATCCAAATTGTAGAACAGCCCAACAGTGCTTAACTTCGGTGATCTGACGGGAACCGGCGTTACCACTGCGGCAAGGTCGTTGGCATTTCGTACCAACTAGCGAAACAAAATACTTTTCGATGTTTCATCTGGAAAGCATATACCATCAAATACTGACGGAGCAGATGGATAGAGAAAAAACTACGTTCAGTTCGAATTATCAGCATTCCATCTGCATCTACATCTACATCTACATGAATATTCTACAAATCGCACCTCGGTGCCTCTCAAAGTTTTCATCGACCCACTTTCACAACAATTCTCCATTATTCCTCTTTCGAACAGCGCGTGAAAAGAAAAAGAATATACAGGGCGTTACAAAAAGGTACGGCCAAACTTTCAGGAAACATTCTTCACACACAAAGAAAGAAATATGTTATGTGGACATGTGTCTGGTAACGCTTACTTTCCATGTTAGAGCTCATTTTATTACTTCTCTTCAAATCACATTAATCATGGAATGGAAACACACAGCAACAGAACGTACCAGCGTGACCTCAAACACTTTGTTACAGGAAATGTTCAAAATGTCCTCCGTTAGCGAGGATACATGCTTCCACCCTCCGTCGCATGGAATCCCTGATGCGCTGATGCAGCCCTGGAGAATGACGTATTGTATCACAGCCGTCCACAATACGAGCACGAAGAGGCTCTACATTTGATACCGGGGTTGCTTAGACAAGAGCTTTCAAACGCTCCCATAAATGAAAGTCAAGAGGGTTGAGGTCAGGAGAGCGTGGAGACCATGGAATTGGTCCGTCTCTACCAATCCATCGGTCACCGAATCTGTTGCTGAGAAGCGTACGAACACTTCGACTGAAATGTGCAGGAGCTCCATCGTGCATGAACCACATGTCGTGACGTACTTGTAAAGGCACGTGTTCTAGCAGCACAGGTAGAGTATCTCGTATGAAATCATGGTAACGTGCTCCATTGAGCGTAGGCGGAAGAACATACTGACGAAACTAAAATGAGCTCTAACATGGAAATTAAGCGTTTCCGGACACATGTCCACACAACATTTTTTCTTTATTTTTGTGTGAGGAATGTTTCCTGAAAGTTTGGCCGTACCTTTTCGTAACACCCTGTATATATCTTTCCATGCGAGCTCTTGTTTCCCTTATTTTATTATGACGATAGTTTCTCCGTACGTAAGTCGGCGTCAACAAAATATTTTCATACTCGGAGGAGAACACTGGTGATTAAAATTTCGTGAGAAGATTCCACCGCAACGAGAAACGTTCTTTATTTTAATGATGTCCACCCCAAATTCTGTATCATGCCAGTGACCCTCTCTGCCCTATTACTCGATAACACAAAACGTGCTGCTCTTCTTTGAACTTTCTCGATGTACTCCGTTAATCCTACTTGGTAAGCATCACACACCGCACAGTGGTGCTCCGAAAGATAAAGGACAAGCGTAGTGTAGGCAGTCTCTTTAGTAGATCTGTTGCATCTTCTAAATGTTCTGCCAATAAAACGCAGTTCTTGGCTCGCCTTCCCCGCAACATTTTCCATGTTTTCTATCCAATATAAGTTTATCGTAACTGTAATTCCTAGTTACACATATTTCCTAGTTACACTTCATACAGTGAACAGTTTTTTATCCGATGGTCCGCTGTAGCTGTCTTTGTTCAGGTCATTTGTAAACCCGCAGCTTTGGTGCAAATATGTGTACAAAATTGTTTTTAAAATTAATGCACTTGTGTGAGATGTACTAAAATACTGAATAATCAGACATTAACATTGAAAGCAAGTACTACGCATCAAGTTATGAAACTGGTCTGGATCACGTGAGCGCCACACCAACGGGCTTATTTACACTTAATAAAATAATGCGACTTGTAAGTTCATATCAAAAGAAAGCACTTACAAATGCTGTGTAATAGGTTGCAGAATGCCGCAGTGTGACATTTGGCGTGACTAGATAAAGATTTCAGCACCCCTCAATTGATAAAAAACCATCTTCAACTGTTATAAACATCATAGTCAATGATAAAAGAATAGAAGTAGAAATCAGAACTGATACTTAATTAAGAAAGAGTGAATCGTGTATTTTTTGTGAGTGTGGTGGTGGTACCGAGAGCTATAGTTCCCATTGTAGCAGTTCAATTTCACGCCTAACTTCCAATAGATCCAGTCATTTGTAATATAAACCGATAATAGCCATCAATTATTCTTTCCTAGTGACATAACTTCGCTCTCCTATACTGATGGTGAAAAACGTTAGGTGATGAGAGTAACATCTTCACACTGGCCATACTTTTGCAGACGTTTAGAATAGTGCGACATTGGACAGTAAACGTATATATGGTTAATAATTAATTCGAACGTCTGTTGAGATCATAGCGCACATCATCTGAATGAAATATCTTTACATATTTAGACGGTGTTGTAACATAGACACTATACTTTACTTGCGGTACTGGCATATTTTGGCAGACATTTTATAGTATTGTGACATTAATCTATCATCATAAATGAGAAAAGTAGTTAATTTGAACATCTATTGTCTCTTACATCAAGAATTGTACTCACATTTAACACTGAATGCTGCCGTCTGTTCGCAAAGAGAAGCAACAGAGACAATCGGCATTTCACATGTTCCGCAGAACATTTAACGTAATAGTCATGCTACAAAGCTACGTAATACTAATTCGTTAACAGCATTCTCTACATTAGCTTTGGTTTTTCACTATTTATGAAGAATATATTACATGTTCGTTCTGTTATTCCAGAGCAAATAATATTTAGCTTCGAACGAAATTTACCGCTGTAACGTACAATCCAATCAATTAACGATTGTTTCACGTCAGTAATGAAAAGAGTTTTGACAGTATTTTCGTCATTTTATGCAATTCATATGGTACTTTAAGTGTGTGACGTATGTTTTCATAAATAATTTAGTTTGTTTGAATACTTTTGAGGGCAGCTAAGGTGCAGCTTCATTTTGCTTAGCTCTTTTCATTTCAGTAACAGTTAAAATAATACGCTCTGGTTGGAGGAGAGAGGAAACAGGTAATACATTAGACAAGGCGACTTCACGCAGTTGTACATAAACTCCAGGGAAATAACGCAGCTTGGCGGCATTTTAACGCATCACAATAATATTACACTCTGCATGACTGGAGGGGATGGGAGAGAGCGTATATGTACAAAGCAACATTGAGATACTTTTTCTTATTTATGTACTGAATCGACATTCTCATTGAATGCACTGTTTTAATAAATCACTATGATTAGCTGGTAACGTGGTGTGTGGTGGGGTAATCTGTATAACTGAGGTAATTCCACGTTATTGTATTCCTTGTTAGGGTGGAGGTAGATTTTGGTATTTCAATTTCCCACAAGCACATTTGAGCTATATGCGCCACATTGGCGTGTTTGATTAGTTGTTTCAGTTTAATACTGTGCTATGGTGGGCTGGATATAAGGAGGAGCGGAGGGTATGAGTTTCCCACAAGGGCAACTGGATTAGTTCTGCCATCTCCTAGTTTTAATCGGAACTTTCACTTTTAATACACCACTGTGACTGGTTGGTGACAGGCAGGTGTGGAGGGGAGTGGGTGGGGAGGAGGGAAAGAGTACCTGGTTCGCCACTAATAATGGTGATGAAATCACTGATAAGAGGGATGACACGCCACTGATAAGTGTGTTGCCGGCCGGTGTCGCCGAGCGGTTCTAGGCCCTTCAGTCTGGAACCGCGCTACCGCTACGGTCGCAGGTTAGAATCCTGCCATGGGCATAGATGTGTGTGATGTCCTTAGGTTAGTTAGGTTTAAGTAGTTCTAGGTCCCATGGGACTGGTGACCTCAAATGTGAGGTCCCATAGTGGTCAGAGCCATTCGAACCATTTGATAAGTGTGATCATATCACTAATTAGCATGAACTCTTATGATACAGATGTCGACCACGAGAAAGTAATTCTAGAATGTAAATTCCATATCTAATAGAATTCTGTATATTGTTTTCTCATTCACACTTGCTTCTGGATTGGAGACTGGAAAAGATAGACCATCTAGTGAGTACTTAATGTAAGTATCTTTGGCAACCTAAATACTAAAAAACTGAGCCATGAAAACACCATTGGTTAACTAGCACATATATTTCCATATCAGTCCTATACTCAGGAAATGAGCGTTAGGGGCAGATGCAAGAACCCACAATGCCTTCCTGAGGAAGTTCATAGTGTTGGTGGTTTGTAGTGGCTTCCTCCCACTTGTTATGATACGTGGCACATGTATCTGTGTCGTGTAGATGACTGTGATGAATGTTGTGAAACGAAGGGGAAAGGTGAAACCTGGTGCCGGCCCATAACCTACTGCTCTCCAATAGCAACAAGGGGACCGCTGATCTTAAAGTTTGCATTTGACAGACAGTTCATCGTCAACAGTGTCCCATTCCTTCGCGCCATCGGACACTGTAGACTGGTTTGGAATTTAATCCACAACACTGGCGCAAAGTCTGATAAAAAGGCACCGTATGTCACCAACTCTCCTCTCGACAGACTAATATTGGCGATGAATACTCGTTTTCCTTTCACCACCAGGATTCGAATCAGTTACCACTAGCACAGGTGTGCGATATTGAGACGGATATTTGCGGGATAGAATAACAGATTCGTTATGTCCCCAGTACAGCGCCAAGTCATAACCTTACTATCTTACTTTTACCCTGGCTAGTAGGAAACTGCATTTGCTGTATAAGATTCCACAGCAGATACTCTTGATATATGGAAAGAAATTGGGATGGAAAGTTGCAGTTTAGCACCACGTCATCAATAACGTTCACAGAGTCAGAACACAACTTCGAAGACGGGGAAGAAGGTCGGAGAAGACCTTCTCAAGGGAATCATTTCGTCATTTATCTAACCGATTTAAGCAAATCACAGATGACATAAATCTGGATAACCGAACGGAGAGACCAGAATCGTTTATTTACAACTGCGAGTTCAAAGCCTTAACCACTGTGTCATATTGTTCAGTTCCAAATCCGGAAGCTGCCATACAACTTTCTGATTATTATTACTTACTGAAAAATGGTGTCACGCTCAGTAGTGACTGCTCAAACGTCAAACGTGGAAAATTTACACGTGCAGAGACAAAGTAGTAACTCTGACACAGAAGAACAAAATATTCGCGCCCTCTGTGAAGCTAAATATAATTATCATCAGCAATTCTTATATCCTATATAGTCTTCATCAAGATAATGATTCCTCTGTGACATCTGCTTTATTGTTTCATATACAAAATGCCAGCTGTGTCAAACATGTTTCTTGCAGTCTTTTAGCTGTGACTACAGATTTTTCTTCATAATACTTCTCTCACATTATCAGAATGTTTCTTCTTCTATACTAAAGTAAAATGAGTCAAGACAGCACTCTGGTATCATCTGGCATCACTGATAACATTGGTACCATCCCAGTTATATATTTGATACATATAGTGCCAAGAATTCTACGAAATCGCCGTAACTTCCTCTAGGTTACTGTTAGCAATCATCTCAGATGTTTCACTGATGCTTGTCTTATTTATTTATTAGCTGCTCTTTACTTGTACGCACCCGCTTAGCCGCTGCAACAGATTTTTTTAGTCATTGAACAAGATTTCTCATTTCTATTATGTCACCGCAGCCTAGACTGGATTATTAATAGCAATGATCTCAGATGCTGCATTGATGTCTGTCTTATTTATTTATTTGCCGCTCTTTACTTGCAACCATCCATATAGGAGTTATAACAGATCACTGATTCTAATCGCTCATTTTTATTAGTTTATAAATACTAAAGTCAAATTATAAAAACTCTAAAAAGCATTTATACATATAAAGTCAATTATTAACGCAATTTTTAATTAATAATATAGAGAAAAAAGAATGAAAGAACTAATAAGCACAGAAAATTGCTTAAATTTATAATTTGTGTGGATTGGGGCTACGTGTGTGTCTGTAGGTTAAATAAATAATTTTCAATTAAAATTTAGAAAATTATATGGCACTGTATCACTGATTTCGCTAGTGCGAAAGGATACAGGTGTCCATGGCATAGAGGAGGTAGACTACAAAAAGAATCCTCTAACGCAAGTATGCCGTCTACATCTTTAGTTATTGAATCAACTCTCCTCTGCATCCTAGGTCGATAATGCTGGCTTGTGCGATGGCGCTCGGCTGGGAGGTAAGGTGGTTCGAATCCTTGGGGTGGATGATGTTTTCACTGTCAATAGTTGGTCATGACGGGAGAAGTTGTGGTGGCGTAAAGCTTCGGATCACTAGTCTTTGCGACAATGTCCGGGGTTAAGTTCCATATCTCTGCTTAGTGTCTGATTAAGTGAGAGTATGTGACGCTGTTGATGCTGCTCCATCAGTTGGATAGCAACGTTAAGCTCGGCGGCCCGCGTGGTGCTCTTCGAGAGGGGTATACTATGTACCAGTACAGGGTTTCATCATCTCCCCTCCCTCATCATCTCAAAAACGAACATGACACTACATTAGCAGTACACATACACACACACACCCCTACACACACACACACACACACACACACACACACACACACACACACACACAAACACACACACACATACACACGCACACAAACATATATTACAGTCACCTACACGTAACAGTTAGACTCCGACAGACGACTCACACGCGAAGGAAAGGTGCCAGTGGTTCGGCGTATAGGAAAAAGGTTACAAATTACGCACCTGAAGCTGCCCTTCTGGAACTCCTAGCCGTTCATACCACACGACTTTACTTCATTGTGGAATTTACTAAGCACTGCGACGAAGGACACCAATAAGATTTACTCACTATAAGTACACTGTGCAACAAAATTAAAGTATCACACCAGTGCTCAGAATTGGCATGGAAAGGCCTCTGCAGGTGGCATAAAGGGCGTGAATGAAACCAGCCTTTCGCTTGGCGCAAGGGTTTCCAAACATTTCCCATTCTAAAACCACAGTTCGCAGTGTGATGAGCAATAGGACAACGTTCCTGACAAATGTGGCTACTATTGTCCATCCTGGGCGTTTAAGCCCTACTCTACGGACACTGCTCGGCTGCAGTTCCACTAATCATGGTTTCACCCCTTTGGTGTGTATGGTGACAGCAATTTTCGCTGTTCCACATAGGATGCAACAACTGGGTAACATTCAAAACTATTCAACGAAATCTGAACGAGACCCGAAGCAGTAACGAAATGTTTTGTTTTTCAACCGTCTGTTTCCTTGCCTTCCTGGGCCGTGATCACCCGAGGGTTCGACAGAGACACATGTGTGAATAAAATAGCAGAGTTGTTCGTCTGTGAGCGACCAGTTCGGCAACAACCTCGGTGCACCCACTTACCTCACTTGACACGTTAAAAATGTACTTTCATGCACAACAGTATCCGAACAACCTGAATTGTGATCCGCCTGATTTGCATGCCACCAACATAACGTAGCTGTCTAGCGGGTCCTCTAATCGCTTTGCGGTACAGTCGTTCGACTACACAAAATGGATACCACTAGAGACCAGTAGACAACACTGTTCCATAAGGCCATCAGTGCGACGTAACATCACACCATGATACTGCAAAAACTAGAACAACACGTAATTAGAGATGTTTTAGTCCCTAATGCTTGTACAGGCTACAATGATTTTCAAAAGCGTTACCATTTCATTACAATCTGAAAAACTAACTATGGCACATAAACTATGTGACAGTCTAAGTAAAAGTTTTCATGGACAAGACATTCTGAGACAATGTCCGGACTAATAAAGGTCTACGACAGTTCGAAGTATTTTTCCTCTGTATAAGGTTTTCCCGCACCTGCTAAATGTCCCAGTGACGATTGGTTTTTGCATAAACAGGTCGTTAAGGAACTAGTTAAAGAAAACGCAATAAACAGCGGCAAACGATCTATAGAAACCGCAATATTAACGGAGTATAATTAGTAATTTCTCTGTACTAATTATTCAGGAAGTATTATTTGCCCACATGTTTAACTATACAGGACGTGACGAAATTTTTTGTTCTGGGTCTGGACAGAACCCCAGGAGACGTAGCCACTAATAACTAAAGTATACTTTCGAACCTGCCCGGGACTTCTTCAAGGCAACGATCATCAATGCTGCCAAGCTGTAAAGAGACGTGAAATATAAAGGTTTTCACGAGTATTAGTTAGCACATCTGAACTTGAAACGAAATGACGAAATTATTTCAACTACATAAAAACCATTGTCACCCTGTTAACTAACCACGAAAGGCGTTTAATATACTCTCCGTCACAAGTAACCAAGTACGCGCGTGTTGTAAATTGGAATACTATGATTTAAAATGTTGTGACGGGATTTTCTACTTAGCACATTATCGGATCGTTAACTAATTAAAATCAGATGTTAGAAATCGAATTTATTTACCAGCAGCTAGCTGTATCAATATGAGATGAGGGTACAATTTGTTTTGCTTGCCCGGGAATCGAACCCGGCGCGTACTGTCGCTGCCTCCCAACCATAAATAGACGTTAAGCATCAACTGCTTGCTCACCAGTAGTGAGATGCTCGCATGTTTCACTAGAAATAAAGGCTGCAGCGTTTGAGGTTACCAGATAGTTCGACGTTTGCTGTCATGATTGCTCTTATTATCTTCATTATGCTTCTACAGCACATGTGATTGAAGTAAAGTTATATGATCTTTGATCAGTTTTAGAACCATCTGCTCAAATACAGTAATTATGTAGTTCCTGCCATGTATAGGGAATATAGGGAATACTTTCCCATTTAAAGTCGGAAATCTCCAATTCTTCGTTAATTACATTAAAGTTAAATAAATTGCTGAAATATTTATTTGAGAGCAGAAAGCGTGTTGTTTTTCTTCATTTATTTGCGCTTAGCAACGATGCATGTGAAATGCGAAATCTGGAGGTAAAACACTATTCAAAATGCATGGATGTTAATGCCTGCCGTTAAATGTCAAGTGTATGCTTTACAGATGACTTGGTCAGACTGTTGTGAATCATATGGAACTTACATTGATGCTGATTAGTATCTTCCTCATTTTTGTGTGTGGTGTTTAATAAACTTCCGAAAAGACCATGTGCTGTATGCAATATAGTAGTAAAAGTTGATAACAACTTATGATGATAATGACCCAAAAAAGTCTGCCTTCTTAAGGCAAAATACCCCATATCATTTTAAATTATCAAGAGAAAGTTAAAAAATCATTCAGTGCCGCACAAAGTCAATATTATTGACAGAAGCAGAAAAAAAGTGTTTAACATGTGCGCAATTCTGTAAATGTGTCTATACATCCACGGACTACAGAATATAGGTCGCGATATAATGGCGGAGAGGTTTCCATTCGATGTCTTTACTGAGTGTTATCTGCCTTCGAGATTTTATTTAACAGAGGAGGAAAAAGTATTGTCGTCATCAGTATCTGAACCGACAATAAACGCAGTTTGCAATTTCATGTAAAAACATTTTACGCCTACGCTAGCAGCCATCTGCAACAAACTTTGCCTCCATGTTGCCTCAACCTAGATTCGTCACCTAAACGGCAAAACGAGCTTCCAGGAATCAAAATTATTCATTTTATCCCTTCTATATTATCCTCTAAGGGAGAATCATTCAGGATATTTAATGAGAATGATAAGACATTAATGAGTGAATTTAGAAGGAAACTTTTGCTCCAGTCCAGGAAGTAATTCGAAAGCCACATTGCAGCCAAATGTATGCTACAATGTTGCCAATTCTCCATTAAACTGGTGACAGGCAGAAGACGCCTGCTAACGCGAAAAGTCTCTTCAGCTCGCGCAACACAGACGTGGCAGGGACGGCGTTGGCGCTAGCGCCGGTTGCTGCCACTTTGACGGGGACCTGAATTAACAAACGTAAAGGCCTATTAACTACCGATTTCTACTTGAACCTCAGATATAAAAATCGGGGGAATAATTTAGGGGGCCCTCCTTTTATGTAGCTGCGTAGCATTTTGTTATTATGTCTTATAAGAACAGCAAACAAAAAACAAAACAAAAAATTACTCTCCTGAAGCGATTACGTTCTATAGTATCACCTGACGCCGTTAATAGAATGAGTAAATAATATTATTTTTGCTATTAAAGATGTGAAAATATTTTTTATTACGGAGGATTTCTTTGGCACTACTGCTGACACATAATAAATCAGATGAAAACACAACATGACACTCATTACCAAAGGCGAACATCAACAAAGACATTTCATAAACTCCGAATAACACGTTATTTAACCTACATCTATATTTCACAAGCCACATTAAAGTGTTGTGATACAGGACACTATATATACCACTATCATTTCCCCATTTGTTTACTCCAGGCGTGAATATTTCGTAGGAAGAACGATTGCTAGTAAACCTATGTGTTCACAAGAATCTAATTTTATCCCCATGGTCTTTCCGCATGATATAAGTAGGAGGAAATCAAATATTAGCTGACTATTCATGTGTCGTAACTCTCGGTATTATACATTTCCTAAACTGCGAATAACACATTGTTTCATCTACATCTCACAAGGCGGGTTATGGTGTGTGATAGAGGGTACTTTCTACATCACTATCACTTCTGCAATTGTTTCCTCCAGGTACGAAAGTTTCGTGGGAAGGACGATTGCTGGTAAGCATCTATGTACGTTGTAATCTCTCTAATTTTATCTCCACGGTCTTTCTGCGAGACATAAGTAGGAAGGAGCAATTTATTGTCCGGCTATTCAAGTTACATACGGTCTAGGTATTAAATAGTAGACCATACCGCCGTGGAGGCAGCGTCTTCATCTGGAATTGAATGAGCAACACTCTGACACTTTCGTGCTTGCTAAATAATCCAGTAAGTAAAGGATTACTTGGATCTTCTCTATTTTGGCTATCCTACCAGGAAAGGATCTCAGGATGATGAACAGTATTTAAGTATTGGTCAAACTATTGTAAGAAGTCAAGGAACATGGCATTTACTTGGTCACCTGTATTTACTATTTTCTGGGATTTCGTAGATGAACAGAGCGTTCTGAGTTGCACACGATCTTTGTCTACGGAAATCGTGTTGATTCTTACAGAGTAGATTTTGACACTCCGAATCTTGTTTAATGTGCGAGCACATTACGAAGTTCTACAACAGACCGACGTAAGAAGTGTGGACTTATACTTTTGTGCATCATTCCGATGACCATTTCTGAAAATGAGAATAACCTTTGCTTGTTTCCAATCACTGGGATGGCTCATCAGGACATTTACGGTAAAATGATGTTAGGAAAGGAACAAGTTCTTTCGCATACTTTGTGTATAATCCAGTTGGTATACTTGCTGGTTCAGTGCCCATACTTCTGATGAGTGATTTCTGTAGCTTTACTATCCCGTGGTCACGTACTTCTATATCTATTTTGTCGTTCATGCGACGATTTATAGAGGGGACATTGTTTCGTTTACAGAAGTAACTAAAGTCTATATTTAGTGTGCACTATACTCAGAAAAATGAAATACACCTTATCACAATAAAAGTACGAAAAAGTCTGTGTGATTAATTCAAAGTACCCCAAGTCGTTAAGCACTATCGACAGATTATGGCCGGCCGAAGTGGCCGAGCGGTTTTAGGCGCTACAGTCTGGAACCGCGCGACCGCTACGGTCGCAGGTTCGAATCCTGCCTCGGGCATGGATATGTGCGATGTCCTTAGGTTAGTTAGGTTTAAGCAGTTCTAAGTTCTAGGGGACTGATGACCTCAGAAGTTAAGTCCCATAGAGCACAGAGCCATTTTTGACAGATTATGTAAATTCGACCGTGAAATGCTCTTTGTCTGTGTTTAGTCCACAGTCATACAGGAGCGTCACAGAACTACGATAAAAGATACGAATTTAGCAGTGTGTGCAGATACATGAAGTAATAAAATACAAGTAAAGGAATAAATGCGAAATATGATGATTTGTAATGATACGGCACGGAAAAATACATTTTTTTTATCATTTGTTATCCATCTGCCTGTCTTTCAGTCTGTTAAGACCTCTTGTTCTCAGGACATATAAAGATATAATTAGAAATATGTGCCACGTGCTAAGGTCTACGGTTCCGTTGATGTGTAAATAGATTTAAGCTCCTAAGTTACTTCTCTTGAAAGATACAGCCTGGTATTTCAAACGTTCTGATACTCGCAAGCATGATCTATAAAAGCTACAGACGAATATTGGTCGGAACTATTGGGCCTGCTGGTTTAACAGTAAAGTGACCGCCTGCAATTAGAAAAGTCTCAGGATCGAATATCGTTTATACCACGTATTTTTCAGTCTTCATTTTAACCTAGTGTTCACCTCTCAATGATGTAACGACTGGCCAGGAACGTGGCATGTTTCGGTTTACCCATTTAAATGTATTTGGCTTCCCCCCGCTTGGATGACTGGAATAGTTTGGGGACACACATGTCACCGAATAGGTGTCCAATACAAAAACTTGCACCATGGCGCTAAGCAAAAGGAATTACTGTTATCTAAGTACATAATAGTGTTTGTACAGAACTCACAAAGTGCGAGTCATACTCACACTTTTCTGATTATTCGCTTTCGGTATTGTTTTCCACTCAGTATTAAATAAAAATAATCTCTCTTTTATGCTCCCTCCGGTACTGGAGTCCTGCCTGCACAAATAACTCAAAGTAATATGCCTTCTTATTGACGTCAAACTAAATTAATTCTTTCACTTTGATGGCCTCATCGGATTTGATGTCATTTGCCATGTGAAAAAAAAATGTTGTTCCCATAGTCGTCTTGCTCTTCTTGATCAATGATCACAAAATAATTTAAAGTCAATAATCCTTTGAATGGCTGAAAAAGAGTGAAAGAGACTAATTGAGTTATGTGTATATTATGGTCTTCTTCTTTCAATTAAGTGTCTCAGCTGGTAATGATCAATCGTTTCCGATTTAGTTATATTATACCTTCATTTGAAAAAAGTTTAGTGCAAACACATTTTGCTTTTGTTCACAGTAACGTGAATGATCTATAAGAGTAATCGAACGGTAAACAAAACGTTCTTTTGTCATAAAGTTTCTTCCCTAATGACATAATGGATTCAGTATCGTGTCCAGTTTCCATCCTCCCCTACAATAACATTTAGACACCGGGGAACAGAGGCAACAAGTTTCCTGATGAATCTATAATTCTGCGAATGGTCTTCCCATGAATCATGAACTGCTTCGGACAGCGATGCCTTCGTTGTTGGTATAGGTCTTCTACACCTAATAATTTTCTACATCTGTAACCATACGTGCTCTACAGGATTGAGGTAAGTACCTTTTGGAGGCCAATCCAGAGATCGCTGTCTTCATTCATTTGATATCATTGTTTTACACATTTCGCTGTATGGACTGGGGAACGGTCGTGATGGAATATTATACTGCCTCCCGAAAACCTCTGACGAACAGAAGGAAGCATTATGTTCTCCAGTCCAGGAGATCGATGTCTCCAATAATTTGAAACCATTGTTTTACACAATTCGCTGTATGAACTGGGGAAGGGTCGTGATGGAATGTTATACTCCTTCCCGAAACCGTCTGACGAACAGAAGAAGCATCATGTTCTCCAGTATTTGGCAGTAATAATGACTAGCAAGCGGACGGTCCAGTTCCCACAAAACGCCACAACCGTCTGCTGATATCCATTCCCAAACTGTGACAGAAGTTCGGCCGCCCCTTTGCCTCTGATGAACATAGTTTCTGTCGAATCTCGCTGCACGTGGACGATATACAAGGACAGAACTATTTGCCCCTCTAGAAAAAACCTTCTCGTCCGTAAATATCACTTGCTTCCAGTATGAAAGTGACTTATTCCTGTACTCCAGAGCGAAGTTTAACTTGGCAGCCCTATGTTGGTCTTTCAACATTTTCATAACCGCGCATTTTCGTCCATACCTTCCCTTCTCGTTGAGACGTCGTCGTATGGTCGACCAGCTCACGCTTAGCTGAAAGATGTTTCTTATTTCTGTACTGGTCCTGAATGGGTCGTCATAAGTGCATTGGAGTGTACTATTGTCTTGATACTCGGTGGTAGTCCGTGGACTCCCAGGGCGACGACTGCGGTTGACGTGGCCTTCATCCGCCATCCTCTTTACCCAGAGATGAATCGCAGATTAGCTGTATCCTAGGGCACGGGAAATGGCGCAGATACAGTATCCATCCTCATAAAGCGCAAGAACGCGACCTTTATCGAATTCCTTGAGGTGAGACACAGCAGGTAAGAACCTAGTGACTAGGCAAGAGGAACCGAAGTGCCATACAAGTTCCACAGCAGTTTCTTCGCCTCAGAAGTCACATTCATTCCCGTCTACATACTACGAAAACTGTTTCATAAATAAGTTCCTCTTAAGTATAATTTCGAGTAGCATGGCAATTATTTTGTATCTGATCTTCACACATAGTAATAATGAAATCGTGGTCAAAGATTTAAAGAAACGTTTAGATTCATGTAGTGATTCAGGTCACGGTGCTCTCGCTAAAGCACGCCATACACGTTTGTAACAACACATTCAGCCAGTGGCGGGTGAGCATAGAGGGTAAAGAGCTTGGCTTGAAGACTCTTAGAATGAGGTACGAACCCTGCCATTAGAATTATTTTTTAATTTGATGTAAACAACGAGTTATTAGAGAATGAGATTTTCACTCTGCAGCAGTTTCAACGAGTTATTAGTTTATATGGACAATGCTACATTTATCGTTTACATTATTTATAGTATTGTGTGTATATGCCTTCGAATACTCTTTGGACGAAATCAAGATCATTTAATCTCCAGTAGCTTCCGTATTCAAGATGAACTCAGCATTCAGTATATAATACCTCTGTATTTCTAGCAGTACCATACCTACAGGTGCTAAACTCTGCTTCAACTAATTATTTCTACAGCTATACGAACACAACTTGTGATACCTTCTAGGATAAGTACTTTCACAGTGCCGTCAGACGAAGAGATATACCTGCCCCAGACTTTGGGGACTTTCAATTAAAACTCTTCCTACCTCGACAATGAGCAGTTAATTTTTGGGAAATCAGAGAACGTTGTTGCTTAAGACGTTTTAAGAGGAAACTAAAGTCTTTCAACTGCAACCACATTAAAATAGATGGTGTGGCTCTATTACAGGCCACATTTTGTCACATTTCGCTGGCACGAAGGAATAGAGCTGATCAATAAGAAAACAAATCTCCCTGCAAGAATGGAGGAACGAAGTTAAACCTCTCGCGTTGGGTGGTTATGTGATTTTATTTCAGTGATTACAGAATCTAGTGAAAAGAACAATGCAGTTGGCATCACGAGTACATTGCTGGTATATGATGTAGCACTACCCGAACCGGAATTGATGAAGAGTCTTAAATTCTAAAATTATGCAATCGATATGTATCCATTGCACACGAAATTGCTATTACGGTATAGTTGTGGATCCTAGTTTGATAATTGGGTGGTGTGAGTTCGATTCTCAAAAAAGGTCGTTCATTTTTAACACTCACTGACGGATCTAACGCATCTCTGGCTACGCCAAGTGAAGAAAATTATGTCACACCATAATTCAGAATCTGCATTAACACCATATCCCTTCGCCAGCAACAGGGTCAGAGCCTATTTAAATTGCGTCACAAGAAAGGCGGTAGTCGCAGAAGACAGAAATTCTGTTCGGGTAAACATGCACTAAAATTACTTTTTCGTTTAATAACCCAATGGGCATTACGTTCACAGGACTCATGTTTAATGTAAATTAGAGACGCAGAAAACTTTGGTTATGGAGTGGAGTTCAAATTCGGTTATCTATGAATGGAACGTATCTGAGTTGGAATCCTGGTCCAGTACTAAAATATTTACAATTTCTTTTTAAGCCATACTGTGTGCACACCGAAGTATCAGCGAAAAATAATTTTCATTTTTAATGTCGCTTCATGAATTGTCAACAATAACGATAGCTGCCATCATTTCTAGTCAAATATGTGAGCATCTTACTACTGGTGAGCAAGCAGTTAATAGTTTATATCTGTTTATCGACGGATAAGGGCGACAGTGGTTGCCGGGTTCGTTTCCTGGGCAGCAAATGAGTGTATCGTTATTACATACTGATAAATCTCGCTGCTGGTGAATTCGATATTTACCATTTGATTTTATTTAGTTAATCATCCAATAACGGGCTGGGTACAAAGTCCTTTCACAAAATATTACATTTGATTTTACTTAGTTACCCATCCAATAACGGGCTGGGTATAAAGCCCTTTTACAAAATTTACATCACACCATTGCAATTTTAAACACGTGTTCACGTGGTTACTTCTGAAGGAAATTATATTAAAGGTCTTTAGTGATTAGTTAACAGGGAGATAAGGATCTTGATTTAGTACAAAAATTTCGTCACTTCGTTTCAAGTTCATGTGTGCAAACTGATAGCTTACAAATTAATCGTTTGACAAATACTTGAAAGCTACTCATCACTTTAAAAGCTAAACAAGAGCAACATGTTGATTACACGGTTATTTAGTAAGAATGAAAGCTTCAGAGAGATGCTCAGACACTTTTAGCTGCAGTCGCTGGAACAGAGGGATTCCACATGGCGGTATGCAAAGCTGTATAATACCGAGAGCTTATGACACACGAATAGTCAGCTAATATCAGGCGGAAAGACCATGGGGATAAAATTAGATTCTTGTGAACACATAGGTTTACTAGCAATCGTTCTTCCTACGAAATATTCAAGCCTGGAGTAAACAAATGAGGAAATGATGGTATATATAGTGTCCTGTATCACAAAACCTTAATGTGGCTTGGGAATTATAGATGTAGGTTAAATAATGTGTTATTCAGAGTTTATGAAATGTCTTTGTTGATGTTCGCCTTTGGTAATGAGTGTCATGTTGTGTTTTCATCTGATTTATTATGTGTCAGCAGTAGTGCCAAAGAAATCCTCCGTAATAAAAAATATTTTCACGTCTTTCATAGCAAAAAGAATATTATTTACTCATTCTGTTAACGGCTTCAGGTGATACTACGGAACGTAACCGCTTCTGGAGAGAAATTTTTTTAGTTTTTTGTTTGCTGTTCTTATAAGACATAATAACAAAAACTGCTACGCAGCTACTTAAGAGGAGGGCCCCGTAAATTATTCCCCCGATATTTATATCCGATGTTCAAGTTGAAATCGGTAGCTAATTGGTCTTTACGTTTGTTAATTCAGGTCCCCGTCAAAGTGGTAGCTACCGGCGCTAGCGCCAACGCCGTCCCTGCCACGTCTGTGTTGCGCGAGCTTGTCCTATGGTTACAAGCTGAAGAGACTATTCGCGTTAGCAGGCGTCTTCTGCCTGTCGCCAGTCTAATGGAGAATTGGCAACATTGCAGCATACATTTGGCTGCAATGTGGCTTTCGAATTACTTCCTGGACTGGAGCAAAACTTTCCTTCTAAATTCACTCACTAATGTCATATCATTCTCATTAAATATCTTGAATGATTCTCTCTTAGAGAATTATATAGAAGGGATAAAATGAATAATTTTGATTCCAGGAAGCTCGTTTCAACAGAAAATGATGCTGTTTCGCTATTTACGTCGCTGTTTAGGTGACGAATCTACGATTGAGTCGACAAGGAGGCGAGGTTTTTTGCAGGTGGCTGCTAGCGTAGGCGAAAAATGTTTGGACATGAAATTGCAAACTGCTCTTACTGTCGGTTCAGATACTGGTGACGACCAAACTCTTTCCTCCCTGTAAAATAGAATCTCGAAGGCAGATAACAATCAGTAAA
Organism: Schistocerca serialis cubense; assembly: GCF_023864345.2. NCBI lineage: Eukaryota > Metazoa > Arthropoda > Insecta > Orthoptera > Acrididae > Schistocerca > Schistocerca serialis. The sequence continues at coordinate 473,377,950 of NC_064640.1, forward strand.
GACATCGAATGGAAACCTCTCCACCATTATATCGCTAACTATATTCTCTAGTCCGTGGATGTATAGACACAACAATTACAGAATTGCACATATGTTAAACACTTTTTTTCTGCTTCTGTCAATAATATTGAATTTGTGTGGCAATGAATGATTTTTTAACTTTCTCTTGATAATTCGAAATGATTTGGGGTATTTTGCCTTAAGAAGGCAGACTTTTTTTGTGTGGTTATCATCATAAGTTATAATCAACTTTTACTATTATATTGCATACAGAGCATGGTCATTTCGGTAGTTTATTAAACACGACACACAGAAATGAGGGAGATACTAATCAGCAGTAATGTAACTCCCATATGATTCACAACAATCTGACCAAGTCATCTTAAAGCATACACTTGACATTTAACAGCAGGCATTAACATCCATGCATTTTGAATAGTGTTTTACCTCTACATTTTGCATTTCACATGCATCGTTGCTAAGCGCAAATAAATAAATAAAAGCAACCCGCTTTCTGCTCTCAAATAAAGGTTTCAGCAATTAATTTAATTTTAATGCGATTAACGAAGAATTGGAGATTTCCGACATTAAATCCAAAAGTAATTATAATACCCGCATTAGAAACTGGGAGGTATTTAACCAGTTAATCGAGAGAGCTTCTAGGCGCATCGTCGGACACAACAACACAATTAGAACATTGATAAATGTGGGTTGCTGTGGCCTGTTGGGTTGATAGCAGTTTGATAATAGCGGCGAACAGGTTCGATTGTCACTCATGGCGTATATTTTAACATTCACGAAAAGATCTCATTCACCTATGGTAACGCAAAGTCCAGAATGTTAGGTCGCGCAGTGGTTTAGAATGCGCATTAAACACAATATCCCTTCACTAACAACAGCGTCACAGACTGTTTAAATGGAGCCATAACAAAGGCGGCAGCCGCCGAAGGCACAAACTCAGTCGCCAGCAAACTAGCACTAAAAAGATTATTTAATTTAATTTAGGAATGGTTATTTCGTTCACAGGGTTCACATTTAATTGAACCTTGAGACGTAATTTTTCGTCCTCGACTGGAATTAGAATTCGTATCTCTAGAAATGGAACGTTCTGCATTGAATTCCCGGTCCAGCACGAACATATTCACAATTTCATTTTACGCCCCAGCATATGCACACTGACCTACCACCGAAAAATAATTAGAATAATTAATGTCTGTTCATGAACTGTCAACAATAGCGATAGGTACCGTTATTTCTAGTGAAACATGCGAGCATCTCACTACTGGTGAGCAAGCAGTTGGTGCTTGACGTCAATTTCAGGATGGGAAACTGTGACAGTACACGCCGGGTTCGATTCCCGGGCAAGAAAAACAAATTGTACCCTCATCTCATATTGATACAGCTTGCTGCCGGTAAATAAATTTGATTTCTAACATCTGGTTTTACTTACTTACTGATCCGATAACGTGCTGGGTAGAAAATCACGTCACAACATTTTAAATCATAGTATTCCAATTTTCAGCACATGCATACTTGGTTAATTGAGAAGGAGAGTATATTAAACGCCTTTCGTGGTTAGTAACAGTGCGATAATGGTTTTGATGAAGTAGAAATAATTTCGTCATTTCGTTTCAAGTTCAGATGTGTTAACTAATACTGGTGAAAACCCTTTTATTTCACGTCTCTTTACGGCTTGGCAGCATTCATGATCGTTGCCTTGATCAAGTCCCGGGCAGGTGCGAAAGTGTATTTTAGTTAGTAGTGGCTACGTCTGCTGGGTTTCTGTCCAGACCCAGAACAAAAATTTTCGTCATGTCAGTTATAGTTCAAACATCTAGGCGTTTAATTCTTCATGAATAATTAGTACAGTGACGTTACTAATTATACTCCATTAATACTGCGGTTTCCATAGAGCGTTTACCACTGTTTATAGCGTTTTCTTTAACTAGTTCCTTTAATAACAAGTTTATGCAAAAACCATCTACACTGGGACATTTAGCAGGTGCGGGAAAACCTTATACAGAGGAAAAACTTCGATCTGTCATAGACCTCTATTAATCCAGACATTGTCTCGGATTAACTTATCCATGCAAGCATTTACTTTGTTTAAGGATTGCTATGTATTTTATGTGCCATAGTTAGTTGTTTCAGATTGTAATGAGATGGTAACGCTTTTGAGTATCATTGTAACCTGTACAAGCGTTACGGACTAACTCGTCTCTAATTACGTGTTTTTCTAGTTTTTGCAGTATCATGGTGTGATGTTACATCGTACTGATTGCCTTAAGGAACAGTGTTGTCTAGTGGTCTCTCGTGGTATCCATTTTGTATAGCCGAATGACTGTATCGTAAAGCGATTAGAGGACCCACTGGACACCTACGTTATGTCGGTTTCATGCAAATCATGCGGATCACAATTCAGGCCGTTCGGATATTTTTGCGCATGATAGTACCTACCAGAAACTTCCACATCAATTCAGCCACGAGGCTGCTCTGGCGCGTAAGGTTTAGGCAAACCCCTTCGACGCCTTGTAGGGGAGCTAGTCTGTCTTCAGGCGCTAAAGCAGCAACAGGGCTGAATTGCTGTCGAAGTCTCTCAAACGTACATCTTTAACTTGTTTAACAAGGGTGGATCGGTGTTGCCAAGCTTGGTGGGTTTAAAGGGACACTTTGAATTTTATTACGGCATGTGTCGTCGTAGAACCCTCTCATGATTATACCAGAGCAGGTCACGAAAAAGGAGGAAAGAAAAATCATAAAACACTTTTCTGCTTTGGGTTACGTTCATATTTTGTCTGATTGTTTCGATCGATCCCAAGTTGTTCCACCTTGCAGGCGACAGCAAAAATTGCTGTCATGCTACGTTCCAAAGGGGTGTGAGCATGTCCAGTGTAGTTGCAGCACTGGAATGTTCTTACAAGGGAACCTCCCCATCGCACTCCCCTCAGATTTAGTTATAAGTTGGCACAGTGGATAGGCCTTGAAAAACTGAACACAGATCAATCAAGACAACAGGAAGAAGTTGTGTGGAACTATGAAAAAAATAAGCAAAATATACAAACAGAGTAGTCTATGTGCAACATATGCAACATCAAGGACAATGCGAGATCAGCAGCGCCGTGGTCCCGATGTTAGCGTGAGCAGCAGTGAAACGAGAGATCATTGGTTCAAGTCCTCCCTCGAGTGAAAAACTTCATTTCTTTATTTCCGCAGTTATGATCTGTCCGTCCGTTCATTGACGTTTTTGTTCACTGTAATAAGTTTAGTGGCTGTGTATTGCGACCGCACCGCAAAACCGTGCGATTAGTAGACGAAAGGACGTGCCTCTCCAATGGGAACCGAAAACATTTGATCGCATGGTCATAAGTCAACCGATTCCTCCACAGGAAAACACGTCTGATATATTCTATACGACACTGGTGACGGCATGTGCGTCACATGACAGGAATATGTTGTTGACCCACCTAACTTGTACTCTTGGCGAATAGGTAAAAAGATTCTTCTACCTTGCCCGATTTAGGTTTTCTTGTGGATGTGATAATCACTCCCAAAAAAGTGATGAAAACATAAGAGTTTGTCACATAAGCTGCAACAAATGACTGCAACAGTCCCACAGTTTTCCCTGTGCTCTGTCAAAACGTATGTTTTTAACGTTTTCAAATTTTTCCGTGTGTAGACCGTCAAATCCTGCATATGTCCAAGCAAATCTGAACATGTACTGGAATTTTGGAGTACAAAGTTGATTGCGTGTGTGTGTGCCAGAACTTTGATAATTGTCTGAAAATAAAAAATTAAAATTTTCACTCCGGGGAAGATTCGATCCAAGGACCTCTGGTTCCACAGCTGCTCACACTAACCACTTTTTTTGACGCAACTACTTTTTTAACTTTTTTACCACTTTTTTCCATCTTTTTTTTTGTTTTTTTCTTTATCCGCTGTGATACGTGTGTTGCTTCTGATTTCGTCACTAAGATAACTTGCTTCGAGGAAAAAGTTCCTCAAATACTGCAGACGGGCATTAATCCTTCGCACATCAATCGGTGCTTGCAGGCTATGGGGTGTTACAGCCTCAAAGAGCTTTGCGGTTATACATTGTGGAAGTTCTCTGAGTATATGGAAAGTCCGTTTGAGGAACAAAGCTGACGCTTTATTGCGAATATCCACCAAACCGAGGCCCCCGTTTCTGACATCCAGTATAACGGTAGTCGCACCAACACTGAATATGTCTCCTCGCCATAAATAATTGGTAACAGCGGACATGATCACTTTCGCTACTAGTGTAGGGATTGGAAATACCTGCGCAGTGAAATACGCTTTAGACAAAACGCAGGAGTTGATGAAAGTCACTTTTTGCACCAGGTCCATAGTTCGATAGATGTTCTCCATTACAGCACCATGAACTTTCCTCCTAGTTTCCGTCCAGTTAAAAGCAGCCATCCTCATCGGACATGCCATTAAGGTTATTCCCAAAGTTTTATGTCTGTTGTCTTGTTTTGCCCATGCCAGTCGAAGGTGATCTAGGCCCCGTAGATTCAATATTTGACTTTTGTTTTCATTTGCTGTCGCTCCCGACGCTAGACAATACCCTTGGATTTCTCTTTCCTGTGTAACTGTCTCCTCCTTATTTCTTATTACAACGCCTACGTGATCAGCATAAGCTCGTATGACAGTTTTCTCACCACTCAATGTTATGCTTGTTAACCTTGCGTGGACAGTGCGGGGGAAGGGCTCTAAAGATACAGAAAATAAAAACATAGATAAGGGACTGCCCTGTGGAACCCCTCGCCTTATCTGTATGGGTTTAGATGTTTGGCCATTGATTGCTATTTTCGCATTTATACCTGTTGCAATATTCCTTAGCATGTTCACAATCTGGGGGTGGAAAGCCATTCTTGACAGCGTTGCAAAGAGGTATCTATGACTAACGTTGTCAAAAGCTTTGTTGAAATCTATAAAGATTAACGCACATTTTATACTTGTCACTGAGGTAATTGCAATGAAGTCTCTGTATGCAGATAGACTTTCGAATATCGTTCTGGTCGGAGAAAAAGATTGATGATGACTCAATATTTTGTTGGAAAAGGCAGAGAGTCTTTTGTTGATAATACGCGAAATTAATTTCTAATCAGAATTTAGTAGCGAAAGAGGCCGAAAATTGTTTAAGTTGGTTTAGCCTTTACTCTTAGGAATCATTACTATTTTACTTTCCTCAAACTCAGCAGGGACCGGTTTTCCGTTCAGGACCTCATTTGCCATGGAAGTGATCTTGTCCCCAATTATAGACTAGTAGCGGGCATAAAACTCCACAGGGAGGCCATCAAATCCCGGAGATCTTTTGAGAGGTGTGTTACGCACTGCCTCATGCACTTCATCTTTAGTAATAGATGACAGGATGTCAGCGTTGTCTGTTCCCGACAATTGTGGACCTAAAATAGTGAGAAAGTCCTCGAGAGCTGCATCTTCCACTGTGGTAGGGGCATATAAGGTTTCACAGAACCTGTGGACCTCGTCCAGTATTTGTTTCTGGCATGTGAGCCTCGTACCAGTATGCGTCTGGACTTCATCAATTAAAGTTAGACGTCTATTTTTAGCATGCCGCACCAAGTGATACAGAGAAGCTGTTTCATCTGCTACGACTGATGTGGCTTTCGATTTAATTTTGAGTCCCTCCATCTGTTGCCGTTTAATGCTTAATAACTTGGCTTTTTTTTTTTTTATTTCATTCAGACGAATTACGTCATCATGGGCCTGTTGATATAAGTCTCTCAAAACTTTATAATAAAACTCCATTGTATTCCTCAACTCCCTGTGCCTCGCTGCACTATACTGCATGACAGCTTTCCGCAGCCTTGGTTTAGCCCTCCTAGTCCACCAGTCAATGACTGTTGGGTGCTTGTCTACTGTGCGGAGGCACATAGTCCACGCTACTCTTATTTCCTGTTCCAGTTCTTCGTCAGTTAAAACAGAGATATTTAAATTCCATTGGCCTCTGAATCGTCGGGTTGGCTGTACACTTAAATTAAAGCAAGTTAAAAGTGTACTGTGATCGCTAAAATACACGGGAATAGTTTCAACATTTAATAAATAATTTTGCAAATTTGGTGACACGTAAATTCTATCTAGTCTGCTGCGGGAGTGGCTGGTTATATACGTGAACCCGACTGACGTCGGGTGCTGAAGTTCCCACACATCCTTAAGGTGTAGATCACTTACTAACTTTTTTAACTGTGGTGAGTAGTTGAAGTTGGGTTGTTGATCTTTCTGGTTTAAAACACAGTTAAAATCTCCACCTAGTATAAGAGAACACGGATTTTTCCTCAATAAATAAATCAGTTCATATTGAAAAAACTTCGCATGATCCAATTTGTGGGAATATCTTGATGGGGCGTAAAGGTTAAGCACAATCACATTGAATATTTTTATGCCTATGGCTCTTCCTGATTCTAGTCGTTCGATTTCAGTCACCGGAATGCCTCCCCTTGTAAGATTAGCTGTACCGATATTGGCTTCCGTAGAAACATTAATTTAAAATAAGCCTGGGATCCGAAATTCCGTTATCGCAACTTCTTGTAGCAACGCGATATCTGTCCCAGACTGGTACAAGAATTCTTTTAGTGCTGCCAATTTCAAGAGTGACTGTATTTTATTAATGTTAATAGTAGTAATGCTATAAGCTTGCATCACAGACATACCATAAGAAGCTATTTGGGATGAGGATCGGTATGATTATAGCAGCAACGTGCTTCCCTACAAGACACGATTTTTACAAGCTGTGTGCCCATTACATATACTAAATTCCTAGAAAAATTTGCACTGCTTTTAAACAAAGAGCTTGAGAAGAAAAGTATCCTGAAATCCCGACAATGCATTGCTGTGAGTCACTGTGGCCATTCTCTTTCTTCTCGTCAGTGTTGGCCCTGATATATATTCTTTTTCTTGATGTCTTTCTTCTCTGGTGTGGCTTTCGCTTGATGACGCGTGACAGCAAGACCCGGTGTCGGTCGCTGCCGCCGGCGGTGGCTGAATGGGGCAACGGCCGTGGCTTGCGAGTCGTCAATATTTGGTTCCGGCTGTCTTGCTGGCGAGCTGGTGATGCTTGTTTATTTCCTCCTTCGGCGCGGCGTTGCGCTTCGGAGTCAGCAGGTTGTTTACTTGGTACTTCCTCGTACTGTTCGCACTGTATGGGCTGTGCACTTGATGTGGTTATTTCAGTCGTGACCTCAGGCTCAGGGTCACATTTCCGTGAAAGGTCACTACCAGCTACGTCACTATTTGTTCGTGGCGGTATAAGTCCTTGTGCGAAAGTGGGAGCCACATCGACCTGCATTCCATCTCCTTTTTCCACTTCCAACAGATCTTCAGGACTGGGCTTCGGCCTCCTGGCAACGTGTGTTTCACAGGAGGAGTCCTCATCAACATTTTTTCAGTGTCCTCTAGAGGACGCTTTTTAGTGGGAATCTCGCTGACACGGGACGGAATTTCAGCAGTTAATGCAGGTTTTAAAGACGGAAAGTCATTAACATTAAGTGCAAAATTTTCAGAGGTAGTAACAGGATCCACGACAGCAGCCGGCTCTGTTGTATCACTGGCTGGCAACAAATCGTTGAGTGTTAATTTCCGGCGTTGCGTAAGGTTATTTGTTAGCACAAAAACACGGCGAGGGCAGTCCTGACGCAGGTGACCAGACTCATTACATACATGACATGTAGGGGTTTGCCCTGAGTACATAACATGCGCCTTGTGCCCGTCAACAAAGATGTGGGAGGGAATGTTTGCCTTCACTTCCATCTCCACGGAGCGAATGCCGTTAAAGCACTGCAGCTTGAAATGAGAAGCCCACCTTTCGTTGACTATTTGCCTCACAACCCCATATTTTGAAAGGACATTTTTAATTTTCGAGTTGTCTACTTCTATGGGAATATTCAAAACCCTAACATTCCTAATTACAGACTCGGAATTCCGGAGTTTTACAGTATTTTTAGGGCCATCATCGGTGTATAAAATCCGTTTCATTACCAAATTTTGCCAGAAAGCAGTCTACACTCACGGAATCGTTAAACTTTACAAAAATGCAGTATTCATCAGAGTCTAGCTGCATGGTATGAACAGATTCAGAATGAAGACCAATTACCTCGGTAATCCAGTCGTGTATTTCAAGTGCAGAGGGCTGTACTCGACGGGTGTACTTGTCGAAGGTGAAAATCACGGTGTTTTTTCTCACGGAGTTTGGTTGGTTGGTTGGTTGTTTCGGGGAAGGAGACCAGACAGCGAGGTCATCGGTCTCATCGAATTAGGGAAGGACGGGGAAGGAAGTCGGCCGTGCCCTTTGAAAGGAACCATCCCGGCAGTTGCCTGGAGCGATTTAGGGAAATCACGGAAAACCTAAATCAGGATGGCCGGACGCGGGATTGAACCGACGTCCTCCCGAATGCCACGGAGTTTGCCATGGTGTTCTGCAGCGAAGAAATCTCGGACAACGCCGAAATCCCAACAGCACTACGTAGAAACATGACACGACGAAGACAAGATGCTCAATTGATAACGCTTAATTCACGTGCAAAACGTTAATAAACGAGCACGAAACTCGAAAACACTGGCGTAAACACTGAACGTTCACGGAGCAAACTTGAGGAGCGTGCGACCGCTGCGACAGCTAAAGCCAGACACGGGACCACGGCGCTACTAACAAGGGAACCTCCCCATCGCACCCCCCTCAGATTTAGTTATAAGTTGGCACAGTGGATAGGCCTTGATAAACTGAACACAGATCAATTGAGAAAACAGGAAGAAGTTGTGTGGAACTGTGAAAAAATAAGCAAAATATACAAACTGAGTAGTCCAAGGGCCACATAGGCAAAATCATGCACGATTGAGATCAGGTGCGCCGTGGTCCCGTGGTAGCGTGAGCAGCTGCAGAACGAAAGGCCCTTGGTTTAACTCTTACCTGGAGCGAAAATTTTACTTTATTTATTTTTGCATAGTTATTATCTGTCCGTTCGATCATTGACGTCTCTGTTCACTGTAATAAGTTTAGTGTCTGTGTTTTGCGACCGCATCGCAAAACCGTGCGATTAGTAGACGAAAGGATGTGCCTCTCCAATGGGAACCAAAAACATTTGATCGCAAGGTCATAGGTCAACCGATTCCTCCACAGGAAAACACATCTGATATATTCTATACGACACTGGTGACGGCGTGTGCACCACATGACAGGAATATGTTGTCGACCCACCTAACTTGTACACTTGGCGATTCTTCTACCTTGCCCGATTTAGGTTTTCTTGTGGATGTGATAATCACTCCGAAAAAAGTGATGAAAACATAAGAGTTTGTCACATAAACTTAAAATAAAAAATAAAAATTTTCACTTAATGGAAGATTTGAACCAAAGACCTTTCGTTCCGCAGCTGCTCACGTTACCACGAGACCATGGCGCTCCTGCGATCCTATTGTCCTTGATGTTGCATATGTTGCCATGAACTACTCAGTTTGTATATTTAGCTTATTTTTTCACAGTTCCACACAACTTCTTCCTGTTTTCTCAATTGATCTGTGTTCACTTTTTCAAGGCCTATCCACTGTGCCAACTTATAACTAAATCTGAGGGGGGTGCGATGGGGAGGTTCCCTTGTAAGGTATCACTATCCTTAATGTTACAAATCTTAAGCATGGACTACTCAGTTTGTATATTTTGCTTATTTTTTTCATAGTTCCACACAACTTCTTCCTGTTTTCTCGATTGATCTGTGTTCAGCCTTTCAAGGCCTATCCACTGTGCCAACTTATAACTAAATCTGAGAGGGGTACGATGGGGAGGTTCCCTTGTTAGAGTAATGTTGAAAAGGCACAGGGCGGCAGCAGTGCCCAGATTTGTCAAGATAGTCATCCTGTTGCTCATCGCACTCTGAACCGTCGTTTTGGACCGCGAAATGTGTGCGAATCAATGCGCCAACGGAACAAGCGGTTTCACTAACACCCTTTATGTCACACCCATAGGCCTATCGTTGTCGATTCTGAGCGGCGGCGTGTCTGAAATGTTTTTCTGCACTACCCGTTACAAAAACGCGTGATTTCAACACAGGGTGTCGCGGTTGTGACCTCCATCACAGAGACATCTATGAAAAGTATAATTTTGGGTAAGAGGGTTGTGCCTAACTTTCGTCATGTGACACGACCACTGCTGTGTTGAGCAGAGTTGTGGTGAGATTTGGTGCCAATGTAATATTATTAACGCAACTTACAGCTCACGTGAACTTCTGAGCTGTGACCGTTGCTTCCTATGTGCCGACACGTTTATGTGTGAAGCGTTGCCGAACCGGCAAGTGATTTCGCAGAGCACCAAGATTTTGCGCTATTACAGTGGAAGTCTCTAGAAACTTTTCACGCCGGGGTCTGGGATTTTCTCTGCGTCGTGATGACTGGGTGTTGTGTGTTGTCCTTAGGTTAGTTAGGTTTAAGTGGTTCTAAGTTCTAGGGGACTGATGACCATAGCTGTTAAGTCCCATAGTGCTCAGAGCCATTTGAACCATTTTTTGAAACTTTTCAGCGAAATTCAACCTTATTTCTCGCAATGGGCGGCAATTAAAAACTTTCGAAAACCGGTCCTTTAACGTTTTGTCCATTTTATTTATTGACATAAACTGAAATTACTATAAATTCAGATTTACAACGAATATCAGTATTTCTTAAACAAATACCGGTTGCTCCGGAAGGGAAACCAGCTATTGCAGCAAGAGACAGATATGTTCGTTTAAAGAAAAATAATTCAGAAGAATAAATGCTCTAATCTGAATGTAGTCCGAACCAGAACACATTTCACATCGTGTGTTTTCGAGAAATTTTAGTACACTGCAAGTTAACATTAGAGTATCGTTTGGGTATTGTTCTTTGGAGAACGGATTTAAAACATCTGTAGGAACATCAACGCATTAATGCTATTGTTTAGTGTTGTTCTCCAAGTAGTATACAACCACTTTCTGCGTGTCTTTACGTACCACACATTTCAAGAAGGAAGATTGCATTATTTTACTAACAGCGTGTGCAGTATCTTAATATTGCAAGTGATGCTGCACATCTTAAATTTTTTCACTAGTTAATTCCAATAAAATTTTTGATTAATGAAGCAAAGTTCACAAATGGATGAATTTCTGTCAATCGTAACTATCCGTTCCTCCACGATAAAGAACACAGTGCAGTGGGAAGCAACCATTGTTTCTCTATGAATGTTTAATGCAAAGCGAGTCTTCCAAAAAATTAAAGTTTTCAATTCCCTTTCCTAATCATTTTTTTCCCAGGTTCGTACAATTTGTTCATGTTTCATAGAATTACATCTATACATACTGCTCTACAAAGCTTAAGCACGAGATAGATAAAATAACATAACACGTTAACAACTTGATGGAACTGAATGGAAGTGCAGGAGAAAGTTCCCATAGGTCTGCCAGTCGTGTACGGAGGACTGGACGTCACATGGCGCGAGATTAGCGAGACTACAGCGCCAAGTGGGGCCAGCTATGCTACACTAGGCAGTTGAAGGAATGTAAAAACAGTGTTTGTCAATCAGCGATCAGTTACGGAGCACTGTGGGGATGTTTTTGGTTACAACCTGGCCCTGAGACAGCATTTCGATGACATTGTACGCTGAAGAATCATTGGGAAACTGGGTGGGGGCGAAGTGTGACCGGTGAAGCCTACGAGTTTAGTATGGATCCCAGAATTGTTTAGGTACATGATGAATGTTTCCAAGTACAGGCTCTGTTGCTTTAAGAAGATAGTCAACACGGTCAACTACTGCACCAGATGACCACTGTATTCTGCAGTAGGCAATAAGGGAGCTATCTCAAAAAGCGGATGCAATTGCAACGACAAAGGCACGGCTACTGCATGATGGTTACCTTGCCCGACGACCTGTACGTTTTGTCCCGGTGACACCTGTACATCGGCTGAATTGTTTGCGATGGTGCCAAGAGCATAGTGACTTGACTAATGTCGAGAGGGGTCGCCAGCTCTTCTCGTATGAGAGGAGATTCAGTGTGAGAGTGATTGTGGGCGAGCCCAATATTATGAGAGGTATCACGTAATGTACCCAGAAACATTGTCGAATATCATTGTTTTGGTGGTCCAGGTGCTTTGGTGTGGGGAGTCATTACGTAGCATGGGCGTACTGAGCTCCAAACGTCTGAAAACAGTACACTCACTGATCCACAATATTATGACACTGTACTACTTCCAGATGTGTATCTTTCCAGGAGTGCATTCGGCCCTGATCTCGTTTTTATGGATGACAATGAGAGACCACATAGAACAGCGTGGGTGGAGGACCTCTTGGGACGAGACTATAATTGGCAAATGGACTGGTCTGTCAGTTCCATAGACTTAAGTCCCACAGAGGACTTGTGGGATGTATTGAGGGACTTATGGCAGCACGTTAAAATGCACCAACAACCATCCAACAGGTGTCATCAGCGCTGATGAAGGGACCGAACATCCTCCAAAAGAACTCCTTTTATAATGCCCGGTTGCACATCATAAATCGCAGTGACTCTTTCACCTTCGGTACTAACCTGTAGGAGCTATTTCTACAGGGTATACCCGGAGGAACGATCAGTATGCAGTGACATAACAGGAACAATCATTTGAAGCAAAAGTCTAGTAAACATTGGCTCTAAAACGCATACATTAAGATCTGTGAGCACTTCTTCATCTTGTATACTGTGAAACAAATGTCTTCTACTGCAAGCTCTTTGGCTTGGCTCTGAGCACTATGCGACTTAACTTCTGAGGTCATCAGTCGTCTAGAACGTAGAACTAATTGAACCCAACTAACCTAAGGACATCACACACATCCATGCCCGAGGCAGGATTCGAACCTGCGACCGTAGCGGTCGTTCGGTTCCAGACTGTATCGCCTAGAAGCGCACGACCACACCGGCTGGCGCAAGCTCTTTGCTTTCCATATTTTGGGAGGAGGTAGTAGGGACCAAAGAATGTATGGTCATATTTTCATCAACATATTTTCGTTGGCAGTGAAACACCATGCGTCCTTAAGTCGTATACACCATTGTATCCAAACGATGTGTTATTATCTAGCTCTTTAGTAATATAGGATACATTACCTCTGTTACGGTCATTATACCTATCGGACAGTACAAGAAGTGGAAACACCTCTAAAGCCGTTCCGCATTTGCTTTCCACCAAAGATATTTTCCTACAAATAACGAACGGCATCATAAGTGAGCCGTCAAAGAGTGCTCCTACTGATGTATAATATATATTGTTTATGAGTCCTGAGAATATTATCAGACCTGTTGTGATGTCCTAGCACAGCGATCGGTTAAACCACTTGACCATATGTTCACATACCTAAGGATCTCAGAAGCAAGGATGTACACAGCCTAATCGGAACAGGCAAACTTATGAAACTCACTGCTATGAACGCATGACTACTCACTCAACTATGACAAAATTACTAAATGTAATTTTTAATGAATGAAAGTTTTAAATTTGATATTAATCCTTCACGAATGTAAATATTTTTATTAGCAGGTTAATTTAGTTGTTTGAGATTAATTAAAAATATGTTCATATAATACTGTTGTCACACTAATTGGACAAACTTCACAGTAAAACTAATTGATTAAGCCAGTTCCCTATATTATCTACAAGTTGATTACATAATTTTGTATCATGCCCGCAGACGCAAATATTCTGTGTAATTACTGAATTAAGAAGGCTTGAATAAATCTGGTCAGTAATTATGAAAGAAATCTCTTAATTCAATAAAACGTGTTGATATTATTCTGTCTTTGAAATTACCTCAAACATGGCAGTACATGAAAATTACAGCATACTAACACATACCTTGACTAATTTATTTTTAGATAAATTAGTCATAACAGCATAGAAAAACTTTTAAACCACTAAAACTCACTATGAAGAATCAACTGTTGTAACAACAATAACGTACTACACACCAAGTAATCGACACAGAATAACATACAAGTAAAAGCATAATTCTTTCAGTGTTTAACTGGTTGTTAGTTAATTTAGATTTAGTAACGAAATTTCCAAAGGACTGCTTGATATCATTCTATTAACATCTGTTTCACAGGTCACACAAGTAGGAATCTTGGAATTAATAACTTATCCCAGGTCATAATAATACAGGTAAACAATGCATTCTACCACACATTATCTAAAGCGATAGAAAACACTTTATCACAGGAAAGTTACTGTTTTTGAAAACAGGCAATGGACCTTACAATTTAAATAAGTAATTATACTAACTAACAAACTAAACAGATAGTCATCCGTGTTAAAGTGCAGCTGGCTGGTCCCGGCGGAGGTTCGAATACTTCCTCGGGCATGGGTGTGTGTGTTTGTTCTTAGGATAATTTAGGTTAAGTAGTGTGTAAGCTTAGGGACTGATGACCTTAGCAGTTAATTCCCATAAGATTTCACACACATTTGAACATTTGAAAGTGCAGCTTCTAGTACGGAGAGTTCCGCCACCTAGATCGAATCCGCCAGGCGAATTAACCACAGAGGTCGGTGTGACGGCCCTCCTAAATGCAGATTTAAGGCTGTTTCCCGCAACCTAGTAGGTGAATACTGGGCTGGTACCGAAGTCCCGCCTCACTTACTCGATTATCAAACATTTAGAAACCCTTGGCTCACTTCCATACGAATAACACCACACGCAGGCAGTTGGGGTACACAAAAACCGTCTCAGGGAACAACGGAGTCACGACAGGAATGGCATCAGACAACCCCTTAAACTAACCACGCCAAATGCGTTAATATCCATGCTTACCATGTGCCGTTCTGGGGTAAGGGAGCAAGAAAAAAAAATTAATCACTCTAGTTGACAACCTTACTGTTTCATAATTCAACCATCGTCGGAGATATTTATGTTGTGGAGAGGTTGGTCGGTAACGACAACGGTCAAGAACTGTTACATAAGCAAAACCTGAGACCAATCATTTATATTTTGTAGTGACAAAACTGCTGTCAGAGTTATCTTTTCCACTCACTGCAACCAACGACTGTCACGACTGCGAAAACTCACATACTGTGAAATTGCGGCTCGCATATGAACACGAGCGCTGCCACCATTTATGAGCTCAACCACAGCACAAACCTGATAATAACGACACGTATAGTAGCCGTCTTTCATCTCCGCAACTGGTGCCCACTCACCGAAAATGTACATTGCGAAACACCTTTCAAAAATCTAGTTAAATGAAAACATCTCCTTTATTTGACACTTCTTGTAAACAATAGTGGCCTGTTCTCCGGTAATGTTGGGTTAGTTACTGTGTGATTCTCTACAGGTACTAGATGCAAAATCTTACAGGAATATTCTCATGTATGGTCCTTGGTTCAATTTTATTCCTGTTTTTTTTTATAAACTGTTACATTTTTATTTATCTACAGTTCAATTTCCGATATATTTGTGCCATAACTGTGCAGTCCTACGACAAACGGGCAGCCCATCCCTCCAGGAAGGGAGAGTTCAGCACCCACTGTCAAAGTTGACTGAACGGACGTCCATCGCTGTTAGGCCCCAGTTCCATCGCAGACATCGACAGCATCAATACTGAGTAATAGGGAGACGATATTTAGCGTGCGTTTTGCGAGTAGTAATAGAGAATAAATGTAATTCCACGTAGGAGGCACAGGAGGTACTGGAATCCACTTCATAACGAGGAGTTATGTTCCTTTCGAGAAACTTCCTGTTGGATCCTGTCTCGGGTTCTTCGGCTGACATTCGTTTTATGATTTTTCTGACGTTTCACCATCACGAGTGGCTCGCATTGTCAACGCTCTACCCTCCATTGCTGGTGGCGGACTGGAGCCGAGCTCGCGGCCGCAGACTATGTGTACCTGGCGCGCCAACGGCCAAGGGCTTATCCACGTTCTCCTCTTGCTAACTGCAACGGTCGTTCGTTGCAGCACGGGAAGCCAGGATCCATTAACCTTGAAGCTTTATTGTTTCTTGTTGAACTTATTCTCGTTTTTATGTGTTTCTATAGCATCTCTGAACAAGCGTGAGTGATA
The DNA here is from genome assembly GCF_023864345.2 of Schistocerca serialis cubense. Lineage (NCBI taxonomy): Eukaryota > Metazoa > Arthropoda > Insecta > Orthoptera > Acrididae > Schistocerca > Schistocerca serialis. Next base: position 473,394,009 of record NC_064640.1, read on the forward strand.
ACTCTTCTCCACAGCCAGAACTTCTGTGTCGGCTTCCGTGTAGACGAATTTTACTATATGGTAGGTCTCACACAGCTCTGCCACGGGCGATTTCTCCACCTGCCCCACCCTACAATGTCGCTTATGTTCTGCGATCCTGGTGTTTACTGATCGTCCAATCATTTTATGTTCCTTTGCCGTTAGAAACAACGTGTTTTATTCATTCGAAAGTTTAATGTACAGATTATTTAGGATTCCAGTCATCCGGTATCGCAACTTGTTTTCTTCCTTGTTTGGGTTAGTGCTGATTTCCGCAGTAGCCGACATAACATCTGGCGCCACTGATTACGGAACCAGCGCTGCCTTCGATGTTCGCCGCTCCGTCACATCGTGTACCTAACATTTCATTCTTTTTCTACAGAGGACATTGTGATCTTTCTTGCAGACTAGCCGCGACGCTCCCACTATTTGTGTATTTGCATTGCTTCTAATTAATTTGTTGGTGCTCCTACGCCTCCAATTGCCGCTGGGTTTGATCTAATACATTTCATTCAGTTTCAGTAGCACCAAACGTCAGAGTTGATGACGGCACTCCAGCAGCTCACTGATGCACAAGCCGCTGCTGCATCAACTCCGCCACAACAGCCAGCCATATCGAAGGCACCTCCTCCGTACATTCCACCGTTCCGAGCTTTCAGTGAGCAACAAGAGGAATGGAACGAGTACTACGCTCAGTTCGACGAACATTGTGCTTCACATCAAATGCAAGGTACTGTGAAACCTTCTTATTTCTTGTCAAACGGCCGACACAGGAGTTTACCGCCAAGCTCAGAAGTTATCCACGACTAGTAGGCTAGTTTTTGAAGATTTTGTTTCCGCTCTCGATAAGTATAACGATTACGAAAAAAGCCAGAATAGACGTACCGTCAGTGTGTAAAAACGTTTGACAGTGTCGTTCTCAATGTAGTTGTGGGCAGTACTATAGTGACAAAATGATTAGTGATGCAATTACATACAATGGGCCAGACAGCGGGTTTCGTGAACAAATTCTCAAATATTCTGTTCCTAATTTAAAACAAGTTTTACAAATAATTGAACTTCAGGATTCGTGAGACAGGGCCGTGGAACACTTTGAAGTAGGTCCCGTCTCCAGCGTAATACAAAGTGACAAACAGGTACGTCCTTGCGACGGACCACCACGCGCAAACAGAGTATGCATGTGTCAGTGCGTGTGTCTGCTGTGAAACCATGTCCCCGCTGCTTTTTCACGCATAAAAGACAAAATTGCTCTTCGCGGAAAGTGACTAGCTTTACTTCTGGGAAGCTAAGTCATTTACAGCCCTGTGTGCTTGCAACATAAAAATAACTCTACCCACGTTCGCTCTCGTAAGCGTGGAGAACCTTCTCACTCAGTGAGAAGCAGTAATCCTGCTACTGGTATTAGTAGTAACCAAATTCAGGATGTGCCTTCACTCTCCCAAAGTGCTGTGCAACGACAGTCAGACGAACTGTTTGTGAACATAGTCACTGCCGGACGCGTCGTTCGACTTCAGTTAAGCACTGGCACTTCCGTTGCACTGCTTAATCTCGCCACTTCAGAACAGTTCGGCTCGCCTCATTTGACGAAAGCTTGCACGCAACTTAATGTTTATAATAGCCAGGACATTCCAGTGCTTGGTACGTGTAGTTTGCCTGCAACATTCCAGTCTTATATAAAAATAGTGACATTTACAATTCTGTGTTCGTGTAACAGTGAAAATATTTTAGGGTTAGATGCTTTTGATTTGTTTGGTTTTCAGGACAATGTGCATTCTGTTTCCGCTTTCATCCCAAAAGACAGTGTTACTCAACTGATTGCGGAGTTTCCTAATTTATTTTCTGAAGGGCCTGGCAGATCAAATAATTTAGTGGTGCACGTTGCATTGAGGGAGAATGAGCAACCTAAGCTTTTTGGGCGCGTACTGTCCATCATGCACATACAGACAAAGTTGCAAGTGAAATAAAGAAAGGCAAGACTATGGTGTTATTGCTGCTATCCAGGCTAGTCAGTGGGCTTCTCCGTTAGTCACCTTACCAAAGCTTTCTGGAGGACTTAGTCTTTGTGTTGACTTTAAATCCACTGTGAATCCAGAAACAGTAATTACTACTTATCCGTTGCCTCGCCCTGAGGAATTAATGGACAGGCTTGGTGCAGGCCACTATTAAAAAAAAAAATTGACCCACGCGATGCGTATTTGCAAATTTGGCAAGGGGGCAGCCTCAGAAAGTGTTTGTGGTCAACATACATTTAGGGTTGTTCAAATTTTTGTGCTTACCTTTTGGCAGCGCTTCCACAACAGCCATATTCCAACGCTACGCAAAAACAACTTACTGCCAAAGCTCCATTCTCTTCAAATTATTTGGACTGAGATTCTGGTGTCAGGACGTTCGCCAGAGAAACGAGTAACCTTAGTATGCTTTTTTAAGTACTTTCAGCTCCAGTTCCGAAGTGTCACCTGGACTAATGTGCCTGCTTTCAGAATGAAATGCTGTACTTACGCCATCTTCCTAAAAACCAAGGTGTTAATTCCCTTCAATCAAATTTTCTGTCCACCCAGGACCTACCTGACCTGCGGAACGTGATGGAATTGTACTCAGTTCTCCTGAAAAGACATATTTTATTCGGTTTATACCCAACGTAGCTCTAACCGCAGCTCCATTGCATCGTTTCCTCCAGAAGAATGTGCCTTTTGATAAGACCAAAGAGTGGCAGGATACATTAGAAAAACCCAAAAATGACTTGTTGAGTGACAGATGCCTTTTTCATTTCGACCCCGCTAAGCATGTGATTTTGGGCAGTGGACGCTTCTTCGTACGGTATCGGAGGTGTGCTCTCTCACAGATTTAGTTCACAGGACACGCCAATTGTTTTCGCTTTCAAGTTATTGACCAAGACTAAATATATCTATTGCTAAATCGGGAAGGAAGCATCGCTATTATCTATGGTGTGACAAAGTTTCATCTTTCTCTATTTTGTTGGATGTTTTACCTAGCGACGGACTATGAGCCACTTCAGTCTTTGTTTCATACGTCGAAACCTGTTCCGCGACGCACAACTGAGAAGCTGTAACGATGGGCTTTGTTACCGTCACAGTATCAGTATGAAATATTGTACCAGCGCATGTCGAAGCATGCGAATGCTGACACCCTTTGTCGCCTTCCTGTCGATCCTGATTCCAAATTCTGCGCTAACGCCGCATCTTGTTAGATGGATGTGTAAGACACTGAACTCTTACAGACGTTTCCACTGCACTATAGTAAAATTGCACAGGCCACAGAAGCAGACCCTGACATGAGCCTTTTGTTGCACTATACATTCGTAGTGCTTGGCCTCGTTCACTGAGAAACATTCAGAGCTCTTTGTGTGCCAATATTTTGCTCGTCGGCATAGCCTCTCCGTCCAGCATCGCGTGATATTATTGCAAAATGACTCTGGACAATCTTGTGTGCTTATTCCTAAAATGTTGCAAAAATATTTATTGGGACTGCTCCACCAACGATATTTGGGAACTGTACTCTCAAAACAGTTAGCGTGTCGGCAATTTACTTGGCCGACCGGGCACGGGCGGCCACATTGAACAGACATCGTCACAGTGTCGTGCTTGTGCTGAAATCATATCGGAACCGCCGCAAACGTTTTTAGTTTGGCCAAAGCCTCAATAGCCGTGGCAGCGAGTGCGTATGGACTTTCCTGGTCCCTTTTGGAAAGCTGGTTGGCTTATTGTTGTGAAATTTTTTTAACAAATATCCGTCTGCAGTGCCCATAAACACGACTACGTCGTGTAGTACCATCCATGCTTTGTCAGTTTATTTTTCCTTGTAATGGTTGCCTAAAGTGTTGGTTACAGACAATAGACCACAATCTACTGCTCAGGACTTTGATCAGTTTTGTAAGACCAATGGTATCACTCACTTTATCAGTGCTCCGTTTCGTCCTCAGTGTGACGGAGGAGGTGAATGGTTTGTACGTATGTTCAAGTAACAGAGCAGCAAACACACGGGAGCAAACGCTGTGTCTCTTCCTCCCAACGTACAGTTCCCAGCACCCCGTCGGTCCGTCACCGGCGGAGATGCTACATGGCTGACGCCACTGTTCGTAGCTCCAGTTCTTGCAACCACCGCAGATCATGGCCTCACCCTCGCTCTGCAAGTGTCACTTTCAACCCGTGATTCTACTCTTTTCAGAGTTTTTGGTCGTACCAGTCTCTGGGAGAGTAACGATTCTTCGAAATTTTGGCTTTTGCATCGATTTAATTCCAGGTCCTGCTGGGTTGTTGCGCCAACGATCAGAACCAGATTCCAGTTTGTCGATTGCGGGATTCTTCCGCAGATTTTCAGTCCCCAGATTCGCATTCACCACGGATTCTGTGGTCCGTGTGGCCGCCAGTTGGGGCCTGTTCGGCACCGCCTCCGGAATTGATGGAGCTGGAGCCATTGCCTTCGATGCCGCAGCAACTCCACTTTCCGGCGCTCTTCCAGGCGCCACTGTTATCGCCGCCTACTCCGTTTCTCATAGGACCGATTTAGGAAGAGGGTGGGCTCCTTTCCGAGGGTTTTCCGACCGACGTTCCCCTCTTAACCCAGGACGGATGTCGGGGTGCGGCCAGAGGCTTGACGTCGGTCGCAGGTGCGGCTCCCGGCTCTTCTCGCCGCCCGGCTTCCTGCCTCCCCTTTCCCCTGGTAGTCGTAAGATGGCTCCCTACACTACAACGTTGCGGCATTTTGGGGGATACCAATATGCAGTCCTCGAGCATCGACTGCACACTGACTACTACAGCGCCGCGAAACTGAAGGCGCTGTACCGCGCGTCAGTGGAATGAGCGGACAGTGCCACACCTCCAGGAAGACAGAGTTCAGAGCTCCCTGTCCCCGCTGACTTAACCAGCCCTCCATCGCTGGTCGGTACCAGTTCGGTCGGAGACTTCCACGCCATCAGTAATGAGTAACAGGAACACGATACTGAGACTGCATTCTACTAGTAGTAATAGAGAGTAAATCTTATTGTATGTAGGAGGCACAGGAAGCCACTTTATAACGACAGGGTAGGTTAGGTTTCTTTCCTTTTAGAAATAAATTGTTCTCTTAATTTTAAAGTTTGGTTCAAAATGGTTCAAATGCCTCTGAGCACTATGGGACTTAACACCTGTGGTCATCGGTCCCCTAGAACTTAGTACTAATTAAACCTAACTAACCTAAGGACATCACACACATCCATGCCCGAGGCAGGATTCGAACTGCGACCGTAGCGGTCACGCCGTTCCAGACTGAAGTTTAATGTTTAATCTGCAGATAATTTTGGATTTCGGCCACCGGCAATCGCAGCTTCTCAATTTCCTTTTTTGTTTCTGTGCCAAATCCCACAGTAGCCGACACAACAACAGCTACCACTCTCTTATGTTTATCGTGTTTGAAATAAATTCAGTCTTCGAGTAGGTTGTTAGTGATTATCAGTGTTTCTAGAAACAATTTCATTCCTAGAAATCATATTACTCTGATAACTACCGTATCTTTTCAGATAATGTACTGAATAACAAAAATTAGCTTAACTGCTTTATTGGTTCATCGATCGTAAGGCCAGTATATAGACAAAAGAAAGGTCGCTGGTAAGTTGGTAGTAGTCTTCTGTGCGGCGGACGGTAAGAAGCTGTCAGCCGTAGTGTGGGTTCGGGTACTAGACAGACACAGTGTGTGCAGGTGGGGAGATGAAAATCTGACAACAGCAAGACGACAGCGGATCGTTGTGAGAGGCGGCATACAGCACCCGGCGGTGGTTGGATGCGTGAGGTTGTAGACGACGGGCCGGCTGGAGTGGCCGTGCGGTTCTAGGCGCTGCAGTGTGGAGCCGAGCGACCGCTACGGTCGCAGGTTCGAATCCTGCCACGGGCATGGATGTGTGTCATGTCCGTAGGTTAGTTAGGTTTAATTAGTTCTAAGTTCTAGGCGACTGATGACCTCAGAAGTTAAGTCGCATAGTGCTCAGAGCCATTTTGTAGACGACGGAAGTCGAGCGGTGGGTATTAACTTCAGGATCCGCAGCGATGATCCTAACTGCTCGTCGTCGGACGAATTGACAAATCGCCGCAGATGCGCGAGGTAATGCGTTTGTAGGGGAGTGGAGGTTTCACTCCTACCAAATTGAATTTCGTGGATGGCGCCTTTCTTTATCGTCGGACAAAACGTTTTGTACAATACGGAGTAACTATTGCCGTAGTAGCAGAGATGCTTGTGTTATATGGCCCTTAATAACGTTAGCTGACAAGCCTGAAGCATTGAGAGGAGTTATCAATTTCCTCTAGATATATTTCATAGGATTGACATCTGTCTTCCTATAGGCAACGTCTTCTAGATGATGGATAATGTTGTTGTGGTCCACACGACACGTTAAGACCGCACCATTACTTTTGGCGTCTGGTAGAATTACAGTTGCTCTGTATTCCCACAGATTTCTAAGCGCAACCCGTTTTTTTCCTGTAGAGATTTTATTTAAGCACTGGCTCTTTGTTTACGGTGTGAAGCTCTTCTCCTTCTGGTAGTGGTCAAGCTGCAACACACTGGCGTAGCTTCTCGAAAGTTCGTAAGACTCCTACGGAAACATGGTGTCCGACAGTCGACCAGAAGTGAAAGAAACATCAGATACACACCTGACTAAACCACCGAAGCAAATCAGCTGCCACTGAGTGCTACGATGAGCATCATCATTAAATAAAGTAACAGGATATCAATATCGTAGTACAAACATCTAGTTTCTGGGACACCATAATTATGAAATCTGTTGAATTAAGGTGTCATAGTGTATAACAAACTGAACTGAGGATAAAGTTTAAGAAATGCTTCGTTCTGCCACTAAATTTACTAAGATATCACTGGCCATTTCATTCATCATAGCCTTAAGAGTACAGGCTCCGAAAAACATATGAGTATCAAATGGTGTAATCGACTCCGGAAGCCGAAATTGGCTGTAAAGTGCAGTGTCACATCTACAATATTTTACAGTCTGTTTGGTGTTCAGGCAGAGAATACACGTAATGAAATACTTCACAGCGCCTGGAGAGGACAGTTGGGTCGATCGTCGGAAAAGAAATTCAGCTGAACACCTTTAAGTTCACCAGTAACCAATGGTGCAGAGATAATCAGCAATGTCACACACAGCATGGTGTCTGCACGTCAACCGTCTGAGATCTGTGAGACGTCATTACTCCCAGTGTCCATTCTTAGCGGAATTATAAGAGGCGATTTATTAATGGATCAAGTGGCGTCGGTGAGTGATGACCATCTAATATTTCTGCCAGTCTTTTGTCGTTAATGCCTGTAATCCATGTGCGTTAACACAACATTCTTGGAATTTGGTTTCTTGAGGTCCAAAGTATCCGCCAGGAATCTCTGTTTGATTATGGGTCGAGGGAGACTATAGTGAGACGTGGTAGTGCACTTTCAATACAAAATTACAGAATGATCTCCAACGAAAACCTGTGGCACTTCTGTGACAACTGTGACTGCGACTCGCAGTAGTCAATCTATGGAGAAATTATTTGTCTGCCGCCACATAACCGCCACGGAAAAATGTCTAGTGAAGTCAAAATTATTCTGGGGGGTCACGAAATGAAAGTCCGTTTGTGTGTCGCCAGATGTTCGATGTATATTCAGCCGCCCATGTTGTCGCCAATGCGAGGCCAGCAAAAGTTGCGTCATCCGTATTACACCCCAGTAATATCAGTGAAACAAACTGGCGATTTTGCCCCTGGATGATGGGGAAATTACCATCTGATATCTCTCTGTACGTTACAGATGTAAAACGATGGCTTAATGATGGCACCTATTACGTTTAAGGTTACTACTAACGAAGTACCAATTTTCTAACTTACCATACGACTGGACGGAGTCCCGTTTCTCGTGAAATATGACACGCGTCCATTGGTAAAACTAGCATCTTCTGTAATTGTGCCAAAAGAAAGGCATACACACTACTTATGATCGAAAGCGCCCTTCAGTCTCGACGAAGGTGATGTAAGGCATCTGGGAATTGTGTCAGTATTTTATGGATATGGTTACTCGATGTGATCGTTAACTGTGGCAGAAGGTGACCGTGCGGTGAGAATACCTTGAACAGGGTTAATGCAAAGAAACGGCTAAGTGTTAGTAAATACACTCCTGGAAATTGAAATAAGAACACCGTGAATTCATTGTCCCAGGAAGGGGAAACTTTATTGACACATTCCTGGGGTCAGATACATCACATGATCACACTGACAGAACCACAGGCACATAGACACAGGCAACAGAGCATGCACAATGTCGGCACGAGTACAGTGTATATCCACCTTTCGCAGCAATGCAGGCTGCTATTCTCCCATGGAGACGATCGTAGAGATGCTGGATGTAGTCCTGTGGAACGGCTTGCCATGCCATTTCCACCTGGCGCCTCAGTTGGACCAGCATTCGTGCTGGACGTGCAGACCGCGTGAGACGACGCTTCATCCAGTCCAAAACATGCTCAATGGGGGACAGATCCGGAGATCTTGCTGGCCAGGGTAGTTGACTTACACCTTCTAGAGCACGTTGGGTGGCACGGGATACATGCGGACGTGCATTGTCCTGTTGGAACAGCAAGTTCCCTTGCCGGTCTAGGAATGGTAGAACGATGGGTTCGATGACGGTTTGGATGTACCATGCACTATTCAGTGTCCCCTCGACGATCACCAGTGGTGTACGGCCAGTGTAGGAGATCGCTCCCCACACCATGATGCCGGGTGTTGGCCCTGTGTGCCTCGGTTGTAAGCAGTCCTGATTGTGGCGCTCACCTACACAGCACCAAACACCCATACGACCATCATTGGCACCAAGGCAGAAGCGACTCTCATCGCTGAAGACGTCACGTCTCCATTCGTCCCTCCATTCACGCCTGTCGCGACACCACTGTAGGCGGGCTGCACGATTTTGGGGCGTGAGCGGAAGACGGCCTAACGGTGTGCAGGACCGTAGCCCAGCTTCATGGAGACGGTTGCGAATGGTCCTCGCCGATACCCCAGGAGCAACAGTGTCCCTAATTTGCTGGGAAGTGGCGGTGCGGTCCCCTACGGCACTGCGTAGGATCCTACGGTTTTGGCGTGCATCCGTGCGTCGCTGCGGTCCGGTCCCAGGTCGACGGGCACGTGCACCTTCCGCCGACCACTGGCGACAACATCGATGAACTGTGGAGACCTCACGCCCCACGTGTTGAGCAATTCGTCGGTACGTCCACCCGGCCTCCCGCATGCCCACTATACGCCCTCGCTCAAAGTCCGTCAACTGCACATGCGGTTCACGTCCACGCTGTCGCGGCATGCTACCAGTGTTAAAGACTGCGATGGAGCGCCGTATGCCACGGCTAACTGGCTGACACTGACGGCGGCGGGGCACAAATGCTGCGCAGCTAGCGCCATTCGACGGCCAACACCGCGGTTCCTGGTGTGTCCGCTGTGCCGTGCGTGTGATCATTGCTTGTACAGCCCTCTCGCAGTGTCCGGAGCAAGTATGGTGGGTCTGACACACCGGTGTCAATGTGTTCTTTTTTCCATTTCCAGGAGTGTAGGTAGAGCTTAATGCCATAAACACACTACACTATTAAAAATATCCGGACATCTAACGTCGGCTAGTCATTGGAAGTCACCTTATAACTAATCCGTCAGAGACACATCAACCCTTCCATAGCAGAACAGGTCGATTGTTGTCAATGTGATTTGAAGTGTAAACGTGAAAGACCAACCATAGCCAAACAAAGACGGAGGCCGTCAAGCGTTGAGGAGTGTAGTTATACAAAATTGCTTGAAATGAGCAGAACGAATAGCTCGTTGAGTATCAAAGTGCTACCAAGAGTCCAGCTAGCAAAGCGAAATCACGTAGGGAGTTAAAAAGAATGGAATACAAGCCTCGAGCACCTCTTCAAAAGCCACCAGTGTCTGTATCAATGCTAAGCGACATTTGACGTGGCGTAAAAAGCTACGCCACTGCATAGTGGATGCCTAGAAACGAGTGACTGGAGTGGTTACGCTACACCCTGTGGCACCCTGATGGAAAGGTTTAGGCTGGCGAATGCAATCATGTTGAGTGCCAACATGATATACAGAAGAGGTGTTGTTACGGTATGGAGCTGTTTTCGTGGTTAGGATGTGAGCCGCTTCTTGAGATAAAGAAAACTCAAAATGCGGAAGGATATGAACACATTTTTCAGCATAGTGTCCTCCAAACAGTAGGGGAACAGGTGGGAGACTACAACTGTTCGTATCAGCATGACAGTACACCCTGTCATAAGCCAGCCCCTGTGAGACAATGATTTGTCGATATCAACATTCCTGAAATGGCCTGTGAAAGGGACAGTCTCCGCAGGGCTGAAGCAGTTAAGGCAACCGTTGGTGAACAGTACATCTAGGTTTGAGTACCGGTGCAGCACAAATAGTCAACTTTTGTTATTGCATTACCATAATGCCCTGTGCGGCTAGATGCCACGATTCCCCCCTCCCCACTCCCACCACCCTCCCACACCCATTCTTTCCCTTTCCTTCTCTTTCCTGTATCTCATGCTTAAATGATACGACTGTAATTATCAATTAACACTGTTCATTATGTTAGGTGCTTTATATTTGCATGTCACAATAACAATAAAATGTAACTGATCATTTCCTACATCCAAAGCGCTACAACAGGGTAATAAATTTTTACTGTTGCGCGTGGTTTTTGTACCCATATTTCTTAACGAAACTTTAACGACTCGAGCATTATTACTAAGCGAGATGCATCTCAAATGATGCTGCGGACTTTCATTCGAGAGGAACATTACAAATATGAAACCCTGCCATTCTGCTTTAAGTTTTCCACAATATCTGTTAATAGCTGCAGATGGATGCGCGGACGGTTCCTGAAACACACTAATGTCGTGTCCCTTTTTTTTTTTCGCAGCCCATTTCGTACACAATAGTGAGCCATCGACAAAGACTTGTTAAACTACAACCATAATTTTTTACTATAGTCAATAGTGACATAGATTATGCAGATTTCAACTTGTTCTTGTTGAGCACGGACTTGTTGTTGGTATCAATTTCTGCGTTCAGAAATCCTGTTTCTGTTACTTTAGTATATTATTTAAGGCATAGTACAGATCGGAGCCGGTGACTTCAACATCAGTGAAGTTTTAGTGGAAGTCACGTACTCCTTCTGTGAAAGATGGAGTTGGTAATCTCACAACAATGTCTTCCTAGATGCGGAAAGAGTCAAAATGCGACAGAGAAAAAATTTTGTTCCATAATTATGGGCAGCATTTCAAAATGTGTAGATTACTAAGAGTACTATGAGTTTTTTGTTAAAATTCGTAAATTATTTTTAACCTGTATCTCAACTCATTAAACACATTATGTACATTTGATCACTGATACACTTGCAATCCATTTCAGTGTACAACAACGAGTCAGATATTACTTCAGACAGCTAAGATACATGCTCACAGTTCGTACTAAAGCTGCTTTGGATATGAACGAATAAATATTTGTTATTTTTGAAAAAGCAGAGGAGCTGACGACTAAAACTAATAGAGTGGGTGTTAAACTGTAAAAATCGTTGAAGTAGTTGTGATAGTGATACTCTCTTTTGTCGTTGAGTTTGTAGCTACCGGACTACATCTTGTTGCAATAAATCTAGATTCTTACCATTTTTCTCAGAATGTATGACTATGATGCGGTCAGTTAAGTTTCCGTACAGGATGTCCATAGTTAAATTTCTCATTTAAAAAAGCTGTAGAAAAAGAATCACTGCTCAGAATGACATCAGATTTGAACAACATATTATTGACGAAAGGGAAAACGCCATCGAACAAAAACAGTGCCACCTATTGGTCCATTTCTCGTACATTTTTTTCATGGCGTTTCGTCCTATTCTATAATATGCTCTTTGGCGTCATTCTGAGCAGTGGTTCTCTCTCTAAAGCGTTCTGAAATTGAAACATTAATTGAAGGGCTTATTTCAATTGTGGTACAAGTCCATTTTTGTTCATTCTGAGATACAGAGTCCTAAAGTTAAATGAGCGCTAAAAAATCTGCAGTTGAGATTCCAGAAATATTAAAGCTTATGGCTTCTTGCTAGAGATGAACCTTTCTTTCTGTTTGTTTGGACCTTTAATGTCAGAAGCACTATAGACAGAAAAGTCGAGGTAATGGACTTGTATCACTATTGAAATAAGCCCTTCAATTATGGACACCCTTCACATATTAGTCACGTAGTTAATTTAATGTTACATTAATTATTTTGCAAGATAGATCGTAATGATGTGGGAGAGTCACTTTAGATTCAAATCACAAATTAATTTCTAAATATGGCTACATGCTGACATTTATAATTTTTAAAAATTTTTGCAGATATGAGTTAGTAATTCCTACCCACCGCCTTTTATAGAGTACAACAATAGATTTTCTTCTACGGAATAGAAGTTCTCAAGGAGAAACTTCTTTAGTCAGTTTTCTAATTTTACTTTGCTGTTTGTCGGACATATTATATCACTGGGTAAGTGATTAAAAATTTTTGGTGCAGCATTGAGTACCCTATTTTGTACTAAAGGGAATATTAGTGTGGAGTAATGAAGGTCATTTTTCCTTGCGGTATTGTAATTATATACATCATCGTTAATTATGAAATGTAATGGATTTTTTACAACAAACTTCATGAGGGAATAAATATACTGTGAAGCAGTAGTTATGTTGTCCAACTCCTTAAACGATGTCTACAAGATGATCGAGGGGAACAACGACGCTTCCGAAGTAATGAGTGCTATTGACAGGATACGCCTAACTGATTCCATATTTTCATATTTCCAAAATGATTTGGACACCGTCCCTCACAAGCGGTTTGTAGTCAAACTGCATGCCTATGGACTGTCGTCTCAGTTGCGTGACTGAATTCATGATTTTCTGTCCGGAATGTCACAGTCCGTAATAACTGACGGAAAGCAAGGGGGTAAAACAGAAGTAATATTTGGAATTCCTGATGGAAGTGTTTAAACCCTCTGCTGATCCTGATTTAGGAGACGATCGGAGTAAGTCTATAAAACTGTTTGCAGATGATGCTGTCATTTATCGTCTTATTAAGGCATCAGATTGTAAAACAGCTTGCAAAACGGTTTAGAAAAGGTATCAGTATTTTACGAAGAATGGCAATTGCATCTAAACAATGAGAAGTGTGAAGTTATCCACATGAGTACCAAAAGGATTCCGCAAAATTTCGGTTACACGATAAATCACATAAACATAAGTCTTGTAAATTCAGCTAAATACTTATAGATTACCGTTACGTGTAACTTAAGTTGGAACGATCACATAGACAACGTTGTGGGTAGAGCAAAGTAAAGACTACTTTATACGGGAAAACACTGACGAACTGCAACAGGTCTACTAAAGTGGCTGCCTACACTACGCTTATACGTCCTCTTCTCCAGTATAGCTGTGCGATGTGGGATCCACGTCAGACAGGATGGACGAAGGACATACAAAAAGTTCAGATAAGGGCAGCTCGTTTTGTACTGTCGCGAAATAGGAGAGAGTGCAACGGATACGATACGTGAATTGAGCTGGCCGTCATTAAAACAAAGACTTTTTCGATGTGGTAGTATCTTCTCATGAAATTTCAAACACCAAACCTCTCCTCATTATGTGGAAAAATTATCTTAGGACCCATCTACATAGAAAGGAATGATCATCATAATAAAATAGAAGAAATCAGAGCTCATACAGGAAGATTTAAGTTTTTGTTGTTCCTGCGTGCTGTTGTACAGTGGAACGTTGGAAAAATAGCTTGAAGTTGGTTCGATAAAGCCTCTGCACACATTTAACTGTGAATTTCAGAGTATTCACGTAAATCTACATGTAGATCATATCATATGACATTAATGAAAGAAAATATGTAAAATATGTCAGCTTATTAATTAGTCTCTTCTCAAGATTTGCAGTGGTTGTAATTGCAAATGTGGCTGAATTAAGCTGTGGTATGAGTTCCAAAATGTGCTTTTTCCAGTTTAAATTTTCATCACTATGGACACCTGTAATTATGAAGTTTCTACGCTGTTTATTATCTCCTCCCCATGTACTATACGTATCACTGGTGTAGTATCGCTAGATGGGCGGAACTCAATATGTTGTGTCTTTTTAAAATTAAGGGTGACGTCATATGCAGAAAAACCTGTCAGTGATACTTTTAAGAAAATTTATGTGTGTATAATTGGATTGATAACAATACTAGTATCATTTGCAAAAAGAACTAATTCTGCTTGCTTGTTGTGAACTAGACAAAACGTCGTTGCAATACATGAGGAACAATGATGGACCTGGCACTGAGCCTAGTGGAACCCCATACATTATTTGGAAGAAGTCAGAGTTATGTCCCTGGACTATATTAATTGTAGTATAATGTTCAGTTTCGTGCATTCTTTTTGTTGGATATGACATTATGCATTGGCTAGCCATTACATTAATTTCAGAAAACTTCAGTTATCTAGGAGAATACTGCGATTCACACAGTCAGGTGTCTTAGACAGGTCTCAGAAAATACTAAACGGTACCAGTTTATTATTTTGTGCTTGTAAAATTCGGTGAGTGGGCATGTAAATGACATTATCAGCAGAGTATCTCAAAAAAATTGTTCAAATGGCCCTGAGCACTATGGGACTTAACAGCTGTGGTCATCAGTCCCCTAGAACTGAGAACTACTTAAACCTAACTAACCTAAGGACATCACACACATCCATGCCAGTGGCAGGATTTGAACCTGCGACCATAGCGGTCACGCGGCTACAGACTGTAGCGCCTAGAACCGCATGGCCACTCCAGCCGGCAGCAGAGTATCTCTTCAGAAAACCAAATTGTGATTTGCTGAGGATATTATTGTTGCGAAGGTGAGATACTATTCTAGAATACGTCACCTCCCCAAAAATAGTGGAAACCGATGTCAGCAGTGAAACAGTTCTCTCCTATATCATGTTTCTTAAATGGGGTTTCGAGTACGGAACATTTCAGCCTGTCGACATAAATGCATGGAGTTAGTGATGCATTACATTTTCAAATAATGTGGGGCTTATTGTATGCGAACAAATCTTTGGTACTGTATTGGATACACCACGAAAACCTTATGACTTTTAATTTTCAGATAAGGTACAATTTTCATAATCTCTCAAAGGAGAAGTTTATTTCAGTCTGTCGGGAAAAACGCCTGGAATTAGTGATGCATTACATATTTCAAATAATACTGGGTTTATAATATGCGAGAAAATCTTAAATACTCGACTGGAAACACCATCAAAACCTGCTGACTTAATTTTCAGAGAAGGTACAATTTTCTTCATCTCAAAAGGAGAAACTGATGGTGCATTGCTATGGCTGAATTTTATGAATTTCACTCTTTCAACGCACTACTGTGATTTTTCTATTGAACTGATTATCGATATACTTTCTACTGTACCTAAGAAGTTATCATTAAATATATTTGGTACCCCTTCCATTCAGTTCCATACTGATGTTAACCTTTTCCTTGGCTGGTGGTCCTGTCTCTCATTTCACTACGTTTAGTATAGCGTAGAGTCTGTTGTTGGAATTACTGGGGTCTGATATTGTGTACATGTTCCTCGATTTGTTTAGAACCTTTCTTAGTCATTTTGAATAGTTTTCGTAGTGTGTTACTGCTGCAACCTCTCTACTGGTTCTTGCTAACACATGTATCTCCCTTTTCCTGTCACAAGATGCTTTAATCTCTCTAGTAATCCATGGCTTTTTATATGGCTGTTTAATATCCATTCTGATTAGCTTATGCAGAAAGCTGTTTTCAAGTAATGTTGTGAATTAATCACGGAATACTGCTAATTTTATGTTAGCATTTGGTTGATTACGAAATTCATCCCATGCCATATCCTGTAAACTGTTCTTAAAACATTTGTCCTGATGCCATTCATTATTAAAGGTGATTTCCACTGTGGAGCATCCATACTGTTAGGCACTATGTTATTTATCCCAACTAACCGTGCATCATGATCAAAGAGGCCATTTGTTACTGGATACGCAGTTATTTCCTTGCTCTGAGCTCCACCAAACAAAACGTTATCAGTTGGGCTCCTACTGTATTTATCCACTATTGCTGGAAGGTTAATTACACAGGCAAACGAAAATTTCTTTTAAAAACTTTTTTTTACTTAAACAGCTGATCTTTATAGATTTCTATTAGCTGAATCCGAACCGAGCATTGGTTTTTTTTTGTATCACACATAGTTTTCGAGCAATCTGCCTTCTACTATATAGTATAAAAATCCTATGCTATACGGTATATGGTGAAATTAATGAAACGCTTTGTTACAACATAAGCATGGTTTGTATTTACAGTAAGCTACTTAAAATCATGTTATGTGTAAATTGAGTTTTCACTTGTCAATTTGTTTGAATTTTCTTTCTCTTTTTTCTTTGCAGCTTCTTGTGTAACTTTTCTACGATCAGTCACTTGCAGAAGTTCTCGGTGAAGTCACCAACAGGAGTCCCCCATCATGTTCGTGTTCCAGTGGCCTTGGTTGCGTTTTTTAATTTCTTTAATGTCCTGGTGAAAACCATCTCCTTGGTCGTCACTAACATCTCCCATATTGTCTGTAGAAGTAATCAAGGTGACTGCTCAAAAAGTTAACTTTCAGACTCTTTAGACATCCAAAAGTTTTAAACTTCTTTAACATTGTAGCTATAATAGAAACATATCTGGGTCTTTTTCACGTCCTAAGAACTTTGTAACGACTTTCTTAATGATACCCATGCCTCTATCTCATTTAAGGTCACCGTGGATTCAAAGTTAACATTAAACATCAACTTTCTAATGCCAGGTCCGAGAAAGACGCCTTCTTTTAGTTTAGCTTCTGAAAGGTGTGGAAACTTTTAGCAGAGATACTTAAAACATGGTTCGTCTTTAGGTAAAGCCTTTACAAACTGTTTCATTAGGCCTACTGTACATGTAGATGTGGTAGGCGTGCGTTTTTGGATCTACAAGTTTTTTGCGTAGACTATTCTTCTCACCAGGTTTTAAAGACTCCCTCACAGGCCAGTTCTTTCTGCACCAGTTTTGATCCCGAGCCCTACTGTCCCATTCACACAAGAAACATGGAAATTTGGTAAAGCCACCTTGCCGACCAAGGAGCACCCATGTTAGTTTTAGATCGCCACATATCATCCAGTTATGAGCAGAATAGCCTATTTCATACAGCACTATTTCTAGGTTTTCATAGCTTTCTTTCATATGTACACAATGTCCAACAGGTATAGATGCATACATGTTACCATTGTGTTATAAAACAGCCTTTAAACTATTTTTCGATGAATCAAGACCCCGCAGTCTTCCTTTTTGTATTCAATACCAAAGTCATTCATCAGATCGGGAATGCCTGAGCAGTACACTAAATCACCTTCTTGAAAAACCTTGGAAAATTACTGCTCTCTCTTTCTATACATGTATATGCTGGTTGCAACTACCAATAAGTTCTTTTCTTTTAATCTAGAGCCAAGCAATTCAGCTTTTTCATTCGTTAAGCCCAGATCCCTAACCAGATAGTTAAGCTCGGTCTGGGTAAACAATTTGCGCTCTAGAATTTCTGCATTACAATGGAATTCATCATCATCTGGTTCATCTAAATCACATTGTACATCAGAAAATACTTCTGTTGGAATAGAATTTAAATTATCTGGTGGTTCAGGAACAGGCTAATCTACACCATGCCCTACTGGTCAGATGGCGGACCGAAGGTTAGGGTAGTTTACTACCTTCTTGTTTTTCGAATTATGACCAGTAATATCAACACTGCAAAAGCAGTAATAATGGGAATGATTTCTTGGCTCCCTCCATATCATAGGAACAGAAAATTTAAAGGCTTTTTTCTGCTTTTTGGACCATTTCCTTAGATCTTCAACACTCACATAACATACCTCATGTGGCACCCAAGATTTAGATCCAAAATATGACATACAAACCTTTTTGATAACGTTTGTAATGTTTCTTTGGTGTTTTTTAATCGCGAATTCACCACAAATATAATAACGAAAACGGTGAGCAAAATTTTTTACAACGACGATTGTACGTTGTACTGAGCACATGTACAGGAAACGTGAAACTGAGGTTAGGTTAACAGTAAACAAAACACCATCTGTTAACATAAAAATAGCATCGACATTTTTTGCCAGCAAATGTTTTTCAGCAGTGCTACCAGCGTCATCTATATTCATTACACCTTTTTTTAAAATTATTTTAACTATATAAAAGCTGTTAAATTCTTTAAAAATCGCTTAATTTAATAAATTTAACTGTAAAACGTGAAGAAATGCTGGTTGATAGAGTTTTTTATGTATTATACTTGGATTTACTACCCTAAAAAATAAGAATAATGTAATTTCGGCAAAAAAAATTCGTCTTTCTTTGGCCTGTACTGAGTGAGGTAGCGCAGTGATTATCACACTGGTCTCGCATGTACGATCCAAATGAGGATTCCAGATTATTTTTCCTATCACAATCCTTTATAAAATCTACATTGAAGTCACCACAGGCTACTAATTGTTTGCTGCTGTCTGACAGATACCATAGTAAGCGATCGCGATTCCTGTAATGATTAAAAAATTCTCCAGTGGCGATCTGTATATAATTACAATGAATAGTGAATTATTTGTTAGAATTCAGAAGCACACATTTCTGTCTGCTGATCACTAATAAATCTGCTAGACTAAGTGTTTTCGAACTTGTGCTCTGTCTTAATATAAATAAAAACTCCTATTTTCACATATGACTTCTGCATGAGTAAGCTGCTACAATGTAATCTTTCATATGCAACTCTTAAAACCTTGTGGTTTTGTGACGCTTAGATAGACACAGGCTGTCTAAATTTCCAAACACACAAAAAGTCACTCTACCTTATTTCTCCATCCTCTAGTATTTTGAGCATTCTTGAGTATTTTGTGGCTGGATATTTTGATATTTAGATTTCTTTCAAAGAGGGGGATTCTGATACTGATTCTGACGTAAAAAGGTACCTATATGAGCCAATAAATACAGGGATCTCACTTTATCTGATGCTGCCACTCCCTCTCCCCCATGTATATTATCTGCAAGAAGCTCAGACAATTTATCTTTCGTTCTACTGTTCAGGCGCAGCTCATGTATAGTAGATGCCCTCCTGCCAATGAACGCAACAGGCATTACACTCACATGAGTTTCCATTCAGTGTCCTGTGCCATCTGACCTACACCCACCCCATGTTCAGTAAATAGCAACAAGGCTCTTTGATTTTTACTGTCTTTTGGTACCGACGTACACTGAGCTTCTTTCCTAGAAATCTGCTGCATTCTACTGTGACCTACAGTTGGATGAGGCTTTTACTCCTCTACTTCAGATATCAAGTCAAATTTATTGGATACTGTAGCTCATATGTCGATGAAATCGAAGAGCAGTTACCCTCTCGCTCACTGATTGTTACTTGTACCTGGTTTCCACGATATTTTCCCTCTTCAACCACTATAGCTCATATTTCACATGTTCTAATTCAGCCTCAAGGGCACAAATATTTACCTCCTAATCAGCGATTCTCTTGTCTTTATTTGCAAAGCCCACCATTCAACGGGAAAGCCGCATTGAGCTCCACAGTCCTCCAATGGAATTCCTACCCACAGTCTAGACATGTCATTCCCTCTTTGACTAACCTACGGTAATAACCACACTTACCACGCATTGCCACAAGCATTACACTCTTACAAATAGAATTAAAACACCTAGCACATTTTACACTACATCAATTTTCATTGTGTACGAGAAGTAAAATATTTGACCTACAGGTTAGCGCATTACATGTATAATATAACAATAAACACAAACATCCTGGCGCTCGCTATTATCTTTCCAACGGTGAGAAGAATTTGCGTATTATGGTCTTCCGCCTTCCATTGTATTACTAGCCGCCACGGGCTGCTTACACCACATCGGCAGTACCACGGAAGTACGTAGATCACATAGGATTTTAAGTTTAAGTTGTATCAGTTTTATACGGCTGGTATATGTCGTACAGAATATTATCCGGCAAGATAATTTCAAATTTATTCCACTCTCGACGTTTCGGTCCATACTATAGTATTATCTTTTTGGATGACATTTCTCGGGTACTTACAGTACCTTCTTTGGACGTTAGTTAAAGTGTAGAGAGCTTATCCCCGTTCACATTAGTGTCCCATTCATTACCTGTTTTTCCTGGCATTCTTCAAGGCCTGGCTCATTCAGCAGTCACGCCTTGTACATTTCAGCAAGCATCTTTTAGGTGTACTCAATTTTATTACGACTACCAACCAATATGGTTTGACTCTTAACGTGGATAATTTCCCG
The DNA here is from genome assembly GCF_023864345.2 of Schistocerca serialis cubense. Classification (NCBI taxonomy): domain Eukaryota; kingdom Metazoa; phylum Arthropoda; class Insecta; order Orthoptera; family Acrididae; genus Schistocerca; species Schistocerca serialis. Next base: position 473,414,415 of record NC_064640.1, read on the forward strand.
AATGATGGAGCTGCCCAGTTGTCCCTCTTCATTATGAAAATACAACCACTATTGGTACTTGCCATTGTTTTTTTTGTTGAATGCCAACCCTATCTATTGCTCTGTATTTGTAACACTTCAAAAACTTTCACGCAGTTATTTGTATTCTTGGCAGATAAACCTAAAGATACGTCTATACCTCTGTGAAACAGGTAGTTGCGAAAAAAGCACCTTCATACAGCAATGCAGCTTTTGCAAACATCTCATCATTCTTGTTTTTTTATTGTTATAATTTTTGTGACAATCTAAATCGTTAATGAGTGTTTGGTGTTTTTTTTATTGTTACTCACAATCTTTCTGAGCTGAGGTTGCCCTTCCAATAGATTTGTATAATATAACGTACAAAATCGAATTATTTCGGCTACCAATAAGAACTAAGGACTTAATGAACTGCACTATCTGTTAATTGACTAATTCACAACAGAATGTAAATTTTAATGTAACTTTACGGTACGAAAACTGTATGTAAACTAACCACTAGTGCAAAAGTTTCGAAGTAAAACAACTTAAGATATTTCTACTTTTCGGAAATACGAATTTAATAATGAAAGGACACGCTCTACTTAAATTTCTGGAGTGAAAAACGTAACAATTAAACGAGATTTTCTAAGTTAAGTGAAGCAAAAATTTAATCTCCAATACGACTACAATCCATCCATCCGCTAAATAAAGCATTTTATGGATTAATACGGAAAGAAAAGTGATACCCTTAACAGAAAGCTTAAAAACACTATAATACATGTATTTTACTGAACTAATTGTTACTACAACATAAATAACAATGTGAAAAGGATTCCAATCAATGCTTTTAAAATCTACTGTAGAAACGAAGGGTTATATTCAGCACCATATGAATAAAACAGTACCGAGGTCACCACCGGAACATCTAAGCTTAGTGCTCGAAATTACTGTTACTAAACCGGGATTATAAAAATTTCATATTTCTTGTGCGCTACTGCAGCCTATCGGTGCATATGGGTACTACTAAGTAGTCGCTCCAAAGGAATGAAAGATCCCAACTCACACATATATCTCTTCCATCGTATGCTGCAACCTGTCGGAGAATGTATGTACTACGTAGTGGCTGCTAGACAGAAACAAAGGGGCACTGCAGCAACGTGGTTTCTTCCTTCTCATACCGCAACCTATCGGTGAACAAGGGTACTATTTAGTGGCAGCTGAACGGAAACAAATCAGTTTGAATGCTCCTTCACTCTTATACTGCCATCTTCTGGAGAATATGAATACTACATAGTAGAGTTGAACAACACGATTCTTGTGCCGATTCGATTCCTACGATTCAATCTCACATTGCGAATCGATTCATACGATTCGTTCACGATTCATTCTAGTCTGCGATGGCACGATTCTTACGGAATGCAGAAAGCTCTACATCTTACTCACAGATGGCAGGATATGTCGTAAATTGTCAAGGGGGTTAAAATCGAACTGTGTCATGATAAGACATGCCAGAAATAGTTTATTTATGAGTAAACATGCATATCACGTTACAAGTGTGATTCTCGATTTATACGTGTAATGCCTTAATTGATGAAAGGTCACGTTTCATCTATTGTTTTATTTCAGTATGCCAGGAAAGAGGAGTCGATTTGTGCGAAAGGTGCTGCAAAATTACGTGGTATGCCAGTTCGGTTGTGTGGGTTGAACGTATATAATTACAGACGTCTATTTTATAGTAACAAAATCTAGCAGTGTGGCAGACTTGGTTTGGCTGATATCATCCTATGTTTTTCTGTGCTAAGATGTCTTTCCAAGTCCACATTACCCTTGTACTTCATAACGCAGTTGACAGCCCTCCCACACAGCATATTTAGGTCCACTTTCATTTCTTCTAAATACAAAGCATAGGTATTTTGCTTTTAATTTGTCTGAGAGCTTGCCGCTGTCACTACTATTTACGTGAGAAGACGACATACTTCTAAACAGTGGGATTCAATCGTATACAGCGACAATACTTCACTAAAATTTAATATGAATCTGAACACAATAACATTCGAAAACTCGAACTTGAAATTACTAATTAAAAAGCTTTTGTTTAAAGATGGTATTACACAGCGTTCCGCCAAGAAAGGAATTGGTTAGAGAGCCTATATAGGCTCTGTAATATTGGTCTAGTGCGACAGCTATTTAGTGGCAGCACTGGTGGAACTAACAGAATTAGCGATTTTATAATATAAAATTGCGTTTTTACGGATGGTACTGTAAAATTGACTTTTTACGAAAGAATGGAACTATGTAGGTGAACTCAAAAAGCAAAAACCAGTCTAAATACAAAATTTCATCCAGATCGTTAGGGCCGTTTTCGAGATACGCGAAATATAATACATAATCCAAGTGCTATTGCTCGTGTGTAAAGGTGTGTGTGTTTTGCATTGCATCTGCAACAGATAAGAGGTACGTATTTATTCATCATACTTGGATTTCTTGATTTTAATCGTGTGCATTCGGAGCTGTGTACTCGCTGTATATCGTTTCTGTCATCAGTAGTCCGTGTATTACTCGCGCAAACTAAGCTGACGTCGGCGCGGTGGCTGATGGTATTGACAGTAAATGGGAAATGCCTTTACGCTCGTTCCCGTCAGTCACCGCCAAGTGTCGGCTTGGTTTTCACGAGTAATATTACGGCCCACGAACTTCGTTTGTTCGTTTCGAGCTTCCCTTGTTCACACGCATCCTCCACTTGACTGCCATCTGGCGGTCGTAATCATTCGGCACGTCTCGGCATGATTCGGAAGTTGCCTTCGAAGCATAGCGTACTAATAATCGATGAATCGTTGGAACTTGGAATCGTCACGACTCGGAAACACGCAATCGTTCTTACGATTCTTTTGAACGATGATTCGTCTGTATCACGATTCGATTCTTGCGCTTCTTTATTTAGAGTCGTTCAAATGAACGACTCATTCACGAATCGCCACAACTCTACTACATAGTGGCTGCTACACAGAAACAAAGATTGGAAGACTACTATCCCAAGTATAAATGCGCATACTGTTTCTCCACTCCCAGCCACTTTTTTTGGAAGTCCGTTTGTCATATCCTGTTGATAAAAATAGAGGTGTCAGGTGCCTTTGACGTTCTTGAAATGTCTGAAGAGCCATTTGATATTCCCAGATAAAGTGGAGACCATTAGTAAGCCCATTCAAAGGCGCCCATACCCTGGGGCAAGAGGGACCGATGACCATGTAGTTTGGTCCCTTTAAACATCAAACAACCAACCAACCAACCAACCTGGGGCAACAAGAGTTGCCCTCCCACCACCACTTCACAGCGAAAGAAAAAAGTATAACGTAGACAGATGTTTTTCTTTTAAGGAAAGGTTTAAAAGTGGGTACTACCTAAGTGTTTAACGGAATCATAACTCTGTCTTATTCATGGCTACTTATAAGTCGCCAACGTCTTATTGCAATATTAAAAATACTCCATAACAAAGACCCTAGGTCAATACCACGCCCCAGGTCAAACAACTATCGTATGGGCGCCATGTGCCCATTTGAGCTGTTTATGATGAAGACCCAAAAGGCATCTGCATCTACATCTACATGGATACTCTGCAAATCACATTTAAGTGCTTGGCGGAGGGTTCATCGGACCACCTTCACAGTTCTCTATTATTCCAATCTCGTATAGCGCTCGGAAAGAATGAACACCTATATCTATCCGTACGAGCTCAGATTTCCCTTATTTCATTGTGGTGATCGTTCCGCCCAATGTAGGTCGGTGTGAGCAAAACATTTTCGCATTCGGAGGAGAAAGTTGATGATTGGAATTTCGTGAGAAGATTCTGTCGCAACGAAAAACGCCTTTCCTTTAATGATTTCCAGCCAAGATCCTGTATCATTTCTGTGACACTCTCTCCCATATTTCGCGATAATACAAAACGTGTTGCCACTCTTTGAACTTTTTCGATGCACTCCGTCAGTCCTACCTGGTAAGGATCCCACACCGCGCAGCATTATTCTAAAAGAGGACGGACAGGAGTAGTATAGGCAGTCTCCTTAGTAGGTCTATTACATTTTCTGAGTGTCCTGCCATAAAACGCAGCCTTTGGTTAGCCTTCCCCACAACATTTTCTATGTGTTCTTTAAAATTTAAGTTGTTCGTAATTGTAATACCTAGGTCTTTAGTTGCATTTACGGCTTTTAGATTACACTGATTTATCGTGTAATCGAAGTTTAACGAGTTCCATTTAGAACTCATGTGGATGCCTCACACTTTTCGTTATTTAGGTTCAACTGCCACTTTTCGTACCATTCAGATATTTTTTCTAAATCGTTTTGCAGTTTGTTTTGATCTTCTGATGACTATATTAGTCGATAAACGACAGCGTCATCTGCAAACAACCGAAGACGGCTGCTCAGATTGTCTCCCAAATCGTTTATATAGATAAGGAACGGCAAAGGGCCTATAACACTACCTTGGGGGACGCCTGAAGTCACTTCTGTTTAACTCGATGACTTTCCGTCAGGTAAACCGCTGACAGGAAATCGCAGATCCAGTCACATAACTGAGACGATATTCCATAAGCACGCAATTTTACTAAGAGCCGTTTGTGTGGCACAGTGTCAAAAGCCTTCCGGAAATCCAGGAATACGGAATCAATCTGAAATCCGTTGTCAATAGCACTCAGCACTTCATGTGAATAAAGAGCTAGTTGTGTTTCACAGGAACGATGTTTTCTAATTCCATGTTGACTGCGTGTCAATAGACAGTTTCCTTCGAGGTAATTCATAATGTTCGAACACAATATATGTTCTAAAATCCTGCTGCATATCGACGTTAACGATATGGGCCTGTAATTTAGTGGATTACTCCTACTACCTTTCTTCAATATTGGTGTGACCTGTGCAACTTTCCAGTCTTTGGGTACGGATCTTTCGTCGAGCAAACGGTTGTATATGATTGTTAAATATGGAGCTAATGCATCAGCATCCTCCGAAAGGAACCTAATTGGTATACAGTCTGGACCAGAAGACTTGCTTTTATTAAGTGATTTGAGTTGCTTCAATATTCCGATGATATTTTCTTCTACATTACTCTTGTTGGCAGTTGTTCTCGATTCGAATTCTGGAATGTTTACTTCGTCTTCTTTTGTGAAGGCATTTCGGAAAGCTGTGTTTAGTAAATCTGCTTTGGCAGCACTGTCTTCGATAGTGTCTCCATTGTTATCACCCTGAGAAGGCATTGATTTTTTCTTGCCGCTAACATACTTCACATACGACCAGAATCTCTTTCGATTTTCTGCCAGGTTTCGAGACAAAGTTTCGTTGTGGGAAGTGTTATAGAAGTCCCGCATTGAAACCCGCGCTAAGTTCGAACTTCTGTAACGGATCGCCAACATTGGGGATTTTGCGTCTGTTTAAATTCGGCATGTTTGTTTCGTTGTTTCTGTAACAGTTACAATAAGTACACTGGGGACAAAATATTAGCCATAGCCTTAAGACAACACTCCGCTAGATTTGGAATGCTGTAGATGTTTATCACTGGTACCAGGTATACCGCTAACATGCGTCGTGGCAATAAATGGGTACGTACGTACACCATGTGATCAAAACAGTCCGGACACACTCAAAAACATACGCTTTTCATATTATGTGAATTGTGTTGCCCCCTACTGCCAGGTACTCTGTATCAGCGACCTCAGTAGACATTAGACATCATGAGACAGCAAAATGGGGTGCTCCGCGGAACTCAAGCACTTCGAACGTGGTCTGGTGATTGGGTGTCTCTTGAGTCATACGTTTGTACGCAAGATTTACACACTCCTAAACATCCCATAGATCCACTGTTTCCGATGTGACAGTGAAGTGGACACGTGAAGGGACACATACAGCAACAAAAGCGTTCAGGCCGACCTCGTCTGTTGACTGACAGGGACGACACTTGAAGAGGGTCGTAACGTGTAATAGGCAGACATCTACCCAGACAATCACATAGGAATTCGAAACTGTATCAGCATCCATAGCAAGTACTACGACAGTTAGGCGGGAGGTGAAAAAACTTAGATTTCGTGGTCGACCGGTTGCTCATAAGCCAGAAATCGCGCCGGTAAATGCCAAACGACGCCTCGCTTGGCGTAAGGAGAGTGATTGTTGGGCGATTGAACAGTGCAAAAATGTTGTGTGGAGTGACGAATCACGGTACGCAATGTGGCGATTCGATGGCGGGGTGTGGGTACGGCGAGTGTCCGGTGAACGTCATCTGCTAGCGTGTGTAGTGCCCCAGAAAATACGGATGCGGTGGTGTTATTGTGTGGTCGTGTTTTTCGTGTTTTTCATGGAGGGGGCTTGAAGCCCTTATTGTTTTGCGTGGCAATATCACAGCACAGGCCTACACTGATGGTTTAAGCATCTTCTAGCTTCCCATTCTTGAAGAGCACTTCGGGGATGACGATTGCATCTCTCAACACTATCGAGCACGTGTTCGTAACGCACGGCCTGTGGCGGAGTGTTTACACGATAATAATATCCCTGTAATGGACTGGCCTGCGCAGAGACCTGATCTTAATCCTATAGAACACCTTTTGTGATTTTTTCGAATGCCGACTTCGTGGCAGTCTTCACCGACCGACATCGATACCTGTCCTCAGTGCAGCACTCTGTGAAGAATGAGCAGCCATTTCCCAAGAAACCTTCCAGCATCTGATTGAACCTATGCCTGTGAGAGTGGAAGCTGTCATCAAGGCTAAGGGTGTACCAACACCATACTAAATTCCATCATTACAGATGGAGAGAGCCACGAACTTGTAAGTCATTTTGAGCCAGGTGCCCAGATACTTTAGATCACATAGTGTACTACTATTTTCTATGATATCATCACAGTAAGCCCGATCGACGTTGAGACGTGAAGAGATGGTACAACAGGTGTTCAAAAAGTATCCGTTCAAAAGTCATGTTGTCCGTAATCGATATGTCAAACTTGCAATATCGTCGTGAGCAGTGAGGCAATCATACCACCCACGCCCCATTCTGAAGATACCCGTTTGGTAAAACAGCATGTCTCCAACTTGAAGATGTTTGTAACTGTCTGCTGCCCATCCTTGTCTGACAGTGATCGTGAAGCTTTCAAAGCCATCTTTAAGGGACCAAAGGCGTGATAGTCGAATAGAGAGCGATCAAGACTACAGGACGGGTGCTCGAGTGTTTCCCACTTGAGACGGACTAACTTCTGCATTATGACAGCTGCGACATGGAGACCTGCATTACCAGCAGCACTCTTTGTCGCACCTGGAATTCAACAGACATGCTCCCTCATACACATTCTTCACTTTACGATGGATATGTCTCTGTGTTTGTGCTTCGACAGCTAAGAAAAGAATAACAGGACTTCGGTTACGTTGGGACGCGTTTAGAGACAACGTCGCCATATGAGACCTGAGTTTCTCCTGGCGTATACAACTTTCAAATAACTTCCGCTGAAAGTGTTACCTGGCTGAATTCCCGGAAGTTATTTGAAAACGTCGCCATAGTTCACGTTTCTGCATTTATCGCATGCACGTCGGAAAGCATGAATGCCACTCTAGCCCACTGCCTAAGTGTCGGTGCACATACACCCGCGTTGAAGTTGCTCTTCGTTGCATATACGCTGCAGCAGCGCCGCGAGATGGAAACCTTTTGATCGACGCTTGTAAAAACGAACCTTCCCCATCACTGTCTAATCCAAACTAATATTCTGTTTCAAGTGACCTCATCATGAATACTTTTGGAACTGTGATTATTCACTTGTTACATGATGTAATAACCCTAGGAGTGCGAACACATATTACGAATAGTTTTCAATTACACGCCTTCGGCAACACTGCGCTAGGCCGCAACGAAAATTCCTATCAATCAGTAGTGTGCCACTGTGAACATCGGTCCTGCCTCTGAGCCAAGTTGCCCCTCCCCTTTCCCAAGAAGACGTCATTTACCGACATGGACTTGGCGAAATCCAAGACCACGATGTAGTAGCCTATACAGTTTTTTTAAAAGTTTAAATTATTGCTATACGTCAGGAACCGAGACTGCCTTTACAAACACATGTTCGTTACCAACACAATTTTTTCTCATAATTCACTCCCTGTGCAGACTGAAGACTTACCGAAAGGCCAACCTCTGTGACCGAGCGGCTCTAGGCGCTTCAGTCTGGAACCGCATGCCCGCTACGGTCGCTGGTTCGAATCCTGCCCCGGGCATGGATGTGTGTGACTTCCTTAGTTTAGTTAAATTTAAGTAGTTCTAAGTTCTAGGGGACTGATGACCTCAGATGTTAAGTCCCATATTCCTCAGAGCCATTTGAACCATTTTGAACTTACCGAAAGAATTTGGCAGTTCATAGGTCGCACACAACATCGAGTTCACGCTGTGCAAGTGCGAAATAGAATTAGTATTTGGTTTAGGTTCTTTCACTGGTTACATGCTAAGACTGTATGCTGTAAAGGCCGCTGTTGTTATTGTATATTGTTTTGGAATATTTGTGTGAGCGGAACACAAACGAAGTGGATGCTTAGACATCGAACACAGAGGAAGTTCCACCACGTACTGCTCACTAATCGAAAATAAAAGAAACGGGTAGTATCTCCCTGTGGATTGCTGCGAAAGAGAAAGACGGAGGTATCAACGGTGTACGCTTCGCTATTATTTCAAGTGCAGCACTGTAGAGTGCTAAACTACTTACAATTATTAGCACAGATCGGCACCTTTACTTGAAAATACGCATTTCACCCTGTTGCTTTGTATGTATTTATTGATATGTTGGAATTCAGGCTTCGCCTGAATAAAATACTGTCTGTTTCAATTCAGGTGCCTCATTTTCCCCTAAAATTGTTAGTAATATGACCTATTCGCAATAATGTTTTCTCGTTCACACGTGATAAATCGTTAAATCCAGCTTCCTTCAAAATTCGCATATTTATAAATGTCTTCAGAGGATTACTTGTCCTTCTCAGGTTGATACTCAAACCCCTCTCCTCTCGGGAACGTGCTATTCTTGCTAGTACAATAAGGTAAGAAAGTGTTTTACTTAGATCAGTAACATCACGGTACAGATTCAAACAGAAAGAAATGGTTATGATATGAAAGAAGTCACCGATAATGACCAAGTACTTGGCCACGATCATATTCTGAAACCTTGACGAAACTTTCCTAAAGAGCTTTATTGAAAGCACGGAAACCTAAATCGACGTACTTGGAAAGGGTAGGAGGCGGGTGCAAAACAACAATTCGGTGGTTCGAGGGTGAGAATCAATATGAAGATCTACCAAAGTACACAAACATTCAGATCAAAGTATTGAGTTCAGTTTGAAGCGAAATGAATGGCTAATGGTTATCCATGAAGACGTATCCGTAGAGTCTAAGTAAGGCCTTGACGTTTGCGAGACGTTTGTAAGGAGTTCTCGTTTCAGAAAGAACTACAGTGATTTACTCACATAATATATTCTTGTATTGGTGCCTTAACGAAACAGAGCTGCAATTTGATACATCCAGCTGATTTTTCTCGTAAGGATATGTGTTACGGAGAGTAAAAAATGCTTACTGTTCTTCGTCTACATTATCATTAATTTAGAAGTGAAATAGAAATTACGTACAATCCAACTGAGCTTCCACCTTGTATACAGTATCTGGAAATCATGAGCAGATTGAAGTTTTCAGTTTTGCAGTTTTAGTCTTTAAATATGATCAAACTTGTCTTTGAAATTGTAGGTTTGGCAGGTAGTAGTATTTGAATAGCCACAGGTAATACTGAAAAAGAACGAGATTAAGCAATGCTAGTCTCATGCTGCATATTTAGAATAGGTCAACAGCTATAAAACGAAGTCTAACACGCAGTTGTGGAAATCCATATTTTGTATGGGACGAGAGTAGTTTTAACCAAGGCAGAACCAAGCAGATAACTACCAATATGGGGCAGCAACTTACTGCACCTCCAGCCACCAACGCCAGCGCCACGGCGCGGGAGATGAAGTTCCGTATTTGCAGCAAAAATCAGCGATGCAGCCGAGTAGTCGCACGCGCACGGCGCACGGCGCACGGCGCACGGCGCACGCCGCACGGCGCACGCCTCGCCCCGTGACACATCCAAACGTCGCTAACATGGTGTGTGTCTAGGGTCCTTTCCTGGTCAGCACTGTGACTTCAGAACGGTACATAGAGCGCTGTAGAAAATTTCTGGACGCCTCATTTACTACTGTTTCTCAAAGTTTTCAGTAGACTTTAGCGGGACAGTTAAGTGTCTATCTTCAAGTATCTGCTGGTTAAAGGATTAAAGCCTCTTCGTGGCGCCGTCCCTTGGAGCCAAACTACGGATTAGCGAGCAATGTTTGATGCACACGTAGCAGCGAACATTGAGTGCTGACACAAGAGAATGCAAGATATTGCCGAGGACGCCTATGAGTTTATTGTGGATGTAGGTGAAAATTTGTCGGTACATGAAAGAGGGGGCAACGGGGTGAAACTTTCCGCATCATTATGTGAATACGGATAGTGTGGAGTGGACCATTTTTAATAACAAAACTACAAATATCAATCAATAGGATGAGGAGCGAACAGCTGCGTTCATTGCTAAACTGCAACATCTGCAAACTAAATTCATAAGAGAGGTGGCAAAAAATCTCTGTCAGTATACGTAAGTGTGAAGAACTGGCCGTGTGAAGCTTTGAAATAATATATATTCAGTACTGGTCAGAGTTAGGAATGAGTGTCACAGGTTTTTGGCGAAACAGTAAGGGAGGCGACAGAAACTATCGAGGGAAGATTTATTACAGGTTCTCATAAACGTAAGAAATTGAACAATAAAGTAACAGACAATCCTTACCATGGAGTCACGCAAACAGCATTTTGGAAATAAATCTTGCAAGGCTAAATCCCTCGAAGACAGTCTGCTCCCAACATCAACAGAATGTGCACTGGTCCCAAAAAATCTCACTACCAGTGCAGAGAAACAAAAAATGAGGAAAACTATGACGAAGAATCATCGTAAAATACTGCCCTGAACGTTCCAAAGAGGAAACTCTGATTTCACAGAAGAAACATCCTTCGTTACAGAATGCTTTGGTATAACATTTGAAAACTGGAACGCAGGAACGTGGCCTATTGACGAATGTAACTTACGTGTTTCTTGCTGTATATTTTTTAAAGATACTGAAGTCACAGATAGAAAATAGAACAGGTAAAAAATTGCCACATGACGATGAAACCGAAATGGGTAAAGCGCACAACGAGGAGTAAATCAGACCCTCTGTCTATAAATAATCTCTTTCAAGTGAGGGAATCTACAATGATTATGTTCATGAGGCATGCAGTAGAATAACCTATTTCTCTAGTGAACAGTTCATCTTATCTGGCCTTGGTTTAGTAGGGAAAAAAACTACACGCATACACTTAATTCCCATCCTACATATTTCCTAAACCTTTCCAGCCAATGCTCGTCGTATTTCAAAAGGTTACAGCAGTAGAGAAATACCGTCAAGGTTGGTTCAAAAATATCATTGATGAGTGCTCTGCCGGCCTTGTGGCCGAGCGGTTCTAGGCACTTCAGTCCGGATCCGCGCTGCTGCTACGGTCGCAGGTTCTAATCCTTGCTCGGGCACGGATGTGTGATGTCCTTAGGTTAGTTAGGTTTAAGTAGTTCTAAGTCTAGGGGACTGATGACCTCAGATGTTTAGTCCCATAGTGCATATAGCTATTTCAATTTGGTGAGCACTCAGATCAGATCTGGCATGTTTAACTTATTCCTTCTGCCACTGTTCTTTTAAGACTCGTAAATCTACACTGTTAACCTATTTCGAAAATTGTTTTTGCAACTGCTCTGCCTCTGTCCAACGCTTGTCTAAACGGCTAAAGAAAAAGAGAATATATGTATCGAATTAATTGTTCAGCTGTTTTGTAATTTACTCCAACCGCCGTTTCTCAATCCTCAAAGTGTTACAACAACAGAAGTAAACAGCCAAGATAGCTGTAATAATGCATGTCGAATGAGCATTTAGTTCAGTCTGAGTCGAGATGAGAGTCCTTTAGCTATCTATGAAGTACGAGAGGACTAGTAATCATATCAGGAGTGCTTCCACATCAATTAAGCATGTAGAAAGAGTTTTCTTAACAGACAGAACTAAATACATCTCATGAGTAATTTGTGTTCTCTTCACGTCAGATTCATAACAAAAAAAGGACCTACGATGAACAGGTGTAATTTTATTCACAATAACGAAATTTTTACGGAAAGTACTAAAATCAGGTTCCTCTTTACTTAAGACTGCTGGTGTATTATACCGGATGAAGTCATCTCCCAAATTTTACATCCATATTATTAATACACTGCCCGACAAAAATGGAGAAGCACCCATAAACTATGGCGGATATCAAACTAACTTCAACCATGTATGCATCGGCGGATATTTTAATGATTTTATTTGTACTTCTTTCTAACAGGTAGAAAGGGCAGAGTGCGTTAGTGTTGTTCGTGTTTAGTGTTTTTACCAAGGAGCGTGAAAAGTGTCAAATTTTAAGTGCTCATTGTGAATGACGCGGAGCTGAGATGTACTCGTCTGAGACACTGTTATCAGCCCCTGTTAGACTTTTAAAGGGGGCCTCATCGTCGGTCCCCATTTGGCCAGCTTATCCAGTCGAGCAGTATCAAGATTTGCGGGGAAATCTGATGTGACGGAGGCTCATTGTTGGATACAGAAGTACGTAAGGGCAGCCATACTCGTGGTCACGGTTCCGGTCGACAACGTCTTGCCACTATAAAGCAGCATCATCCCATTGTGCCCCAACCTCCCCAAAACACCTTTGCCATTCGCATCTGTCATCTGTGAATAGGTAACAGATTCTCTACAAGATTCTGTGTCTATTGAATGAGTTTACCAACAGCCGAGATAGGACATCACAGGAGAAACAAGACGAACGATTTTTGTTCGTCTTGTTTTCCCTGTGATGTCTTTATGTTCGGCATGAAATATGACTCTCAGTATTCTAAAACAAATTGGCTGAACAATTGTGGATAATTTCGGAATGGTTCAGCTTCAAAACGGTATGGGATATTTTTAACCAATCTGTTGTACTCTACATCCAGGATGATGGTTAAAACCGAAACCGATAGATGACTTATGAGACAGTAAACACCTCAGGGTTAAAACGCACTTGATAAAAAAAATTGTAAAAGTGACTCTACTCTGCAGAGACTGCGATAAGATCACGTGCAGACTCAGTACATTAAGTTTCATCTCTTCTTCCCCTTCCAAGTGCTTCACTTTCTTTTGTCAGGCGGTGTAGTATATACACCACGTTTTTAATTGCAGGGTGAAGTTACAATTATAGTCCAAAACATTCGCTATGCACTAAGGTGTGTACCCCTGAAGGTGATTGCGATCAGCGTGAGAAACTAGAGACGTTAACCCCTTCAAGGAGCGTCTGACGTCCACAGTCTCACTGTGAGAAGGATTAAGAGGTCGAGATCATAACGCCTGCTGCACAAAATGAGATGCCGCTGCCAGCGGCTTCCACGACCGACACTACGGCAGGTCCAGTGTAGTTAACTATGGGTGCAAATCTGACCTCCGTTGTGGCAATCTAGCAGCCCCAAGGGTTTGTGTCTCCCTGAGACGATGTAGCAAACCATGTCTGAAGTTACGTGCTACTACAAATTTCCCACGGGCAGCAAAGCGCCCATTAATTTCCCGAGCGTAACAGGTATAAAAGATTTAGTTAGTAAACGAAATCAATCAGTCGTCAGAATTTCAAGTGCAGCTAGGAGTAGGAAACTGGGGAAACGCAAAAACTAAATATCGAAGCCATCTGCTGTAACTGCTCGCTAGGGAATATGGTTTTACGCTCAGAGTTGATGGGAAGTTTTCAGGGACATCGACGAGGATGGCTGCTAATAGACGGCACATAGAGCGTGATACCAAAAGGCAAATAGAACGGATACTTAAGCCACAAAGTAGACTGCCGACTACACCACTAAACTTTCAGCTTTCAGGACTAAATATTTGGGAAAATATGTCTGCCTTAGTAGGGTAACATTCGACACAGTGCCACACTATGCTTATATTAATGAAGTCACATGTACAAAATATCCTTGGCAATCAAGGACAGTCGCGATAAATCACGTGCAAGAAGTACTGAGAGTAACCAGAATACATTTGAGAGGGCCGGCCGGTGTGGCCGAGTGGTTCTAGGCCCTTCAGTCTGCAACCGCGCGACCGCTATGGTCGCTGGTTCAAATACTGCCTCGGTCATGGATGTGTGTGATGTCCTTAGGTTAGTTAGGTTTCAGTAGTTCTAAGCTCTAGGGGACTGATGACCACAGATGTTAAGTCCCATAGTGCACAGAGCCATTTGAACCATTTTTTTTTTTTTAACATTTGAGAGGAAGTTAGCATTAGGAAACACCAAGTAACGCAGGAAAGGAGGTTTCCAGCAAATGAGATTGGGTATTCTTGAAATTTGATGCAAGTGACTCAAAAACATGAGAAGGGAGGGAACAGGTGAAGCAGAGAACAACGCAATAGGGAAACGGATATTTGAGTAACCCAGATGCAAAAGCCACTAACTGCATTATAAGCGATATCCAGATAATCGTGAAAACTCGTCCCATCCAAAATATTAAAGTTAAAGACTTCAGTTCTTTTCAAAAATAAGTGAAAAACTAATTAATTACTCGTTGTTCATGGCTGAAATCTCCGATTAAGTTTTATACGTTAAAACCTAAAGTGAAATATTGACTATGCGGTTTTAGCACCCGATTAATGGAGTTATCGTGTTTTGCAAACGTATCGATCTAATTACGAAACAAACATTCGATAGGAAAATCCCGCTAGTCGGTGATATGTCAGGAATAATAGAAGGACGAAATTTAATTATTGGGAATATAAACGGAGTACGTTTTGTTTCAAAGAAAAGTCTGAAAATTTTAGAAAGTAAGCATATGAAAGTATTAAGGATTATATTATTTTACGAGGAAAAATTGATTTATTTAATGTCAAAAATAGATCAGAAATAGTCAGTACTGTTTTTTTTTAAATACAACATCGTGCTTTACACATCACAATATATTGTAGAAAATAAAATAAATTCTCAATTACATCTCAGTGAAGCATCTATACAATTTTTAGAAAATGATAAAATTGGTGTAATGTTGCATCTTAGTTAAAACAGCGACAAAAATTGTAGAAAATTAAGCTAGATGAAAACTACTTTTAAGTGACATCGACCTTAACACTGTCCATCAACTCAAGATCGCTTCCTGCTTCATCCTCGTTCTGAGGGTTGGCAGCCGAAGGGGCGACTCTAGGAGTGCCTTACTGCTCGTCTAACACCTCGGTGCAGAATTTCAGTTTGTCATTGGTCACCCAGTCTTCACCAACGTGGAGCTCCAAAAGCTTATTGACGTCTCCGAGTTTGGCTTCTGAATGCTCTACACCTGCTCTGATTGGTGTTCGGCCATTTCTTTTCCTGAGAATTTTTCCCTCTTCAGCATGCTCTTTCCCTCTCCAGCTTCAAAATCGTAGAAGGGCTTTCCACGAACTGGACAAACCTTCTTGTTTTTGCTTCCCGTGAAAATGATTTTTTTGGCTTTTTGAATCTGGAGATGTCAGTTACCTGTCACTTTCACTAAGCTTTCCGTGTGTGTCATAACAACTAGCGTCAGTACAGTTTTCATTGCATAACATTGCTTTAATAATACTTTTCATCTTCTTCCCTTTCTGTTTTGGAAACATTTACTTTCCACTGATCAGCACGCCGCTTCCTCTCCGGGAGAGACCGTCAACCTCGGCCTCGTTCTGGTTATTTTCAACTAATACTAAGGGTTAGATTTCATATTACGTCAATTACTCTCACTTAGTTTGTACCATATTCTGCGCTTAAACTATCCATAAAATCACCCATTTTCTTCAAAAAACTCACGGAAGTACGTCAACACACACCCTACTAGTCAGCTGAACTGTGATTACCGGCATATATTTCGACAATTCGTGGGAAGCGAGAGCTTCACTGTGGCGTACGTGTTCACTACAGCGCAACCAATCTCATTCTGAATAAGAAAAATGTCCCTTTTAATCCTAACAGACTCAAATTGAACTTTGAATGTCTAGACTGGTAAGCTTGATGTCAGTAGGCATGCTTTGCACCCCGACGTGGCACGGTGACCGCCATGCCTGTTGATCTCGGCGGGTTTTGCAAACGTTGGACATGTAGTGAGCTTTCCTTCCAAAGACAACTTGCAGTTAGCGGCTTTCTCCACCGCAAACGATTTTAAACGTCCGTATTCAACGGTTTGTAGCACCCTGATACCTATACTATCGTGTAGGTGCTGAAATAATGTATACAGCAGTGTGCTCAACTGAAAATCGACAAAAAATGCATTTAGCGGCTTTTGCATCTGTGCCATTCATTTAGTTTCGGAATGCTGAGGAAGAGATAGTCTTTCCGAACCAACGGAAGATGTCCCTCCCTTTTACGAGACGAACAATATGAAGATATTGTTGAGGTTGGAGGTGGCGGGAGGCAATCTCTTATTTTCGATGAATAGTACCTATAGCGTATAACCTAGCAAGCACCACTCTGTGAGTTACGAGTGTCAGCGGCCGATCGGTAAAGGCTGCTGAACTTTGTTGATCACCGCCGTAATGTTCTGGCGCAGAGTAAATATGGAAAGGCTCCGCTATCCATTGCTCCTTGGCTATTAATCCCAGTCCGTGGGGGCTCGAGCCTGATAAGCAGTACACAAGAATTGGTCGAGCAAGTGTTGTGCGAGCCACTTCTTTCTTGAATGAACTAAGATTACTAAAGATTCTCGCAGATGAGCCCAGCCAGGTAACTGCTTCTCCTAATAAATTCTCTACATGGCCATCTATTTTAGGTCGATATAGATGGTTACTCCTACGTTTTATTCTGTATTTTCTGTTTCCAGTGACATATTCTGGAATGTAATGAAACAATAGTGGATCTCTTCGCCTATTTATACGCAGTACGTTACATTTATTTACTTTCATCGTCAACTGCCAGTTCCGGGACCAATCATCGTTCCTGTGTACGTCTCTCTGCAGTTCCTTAGTCTTGAGGCAACCTTCCTATAAACAACGGAACTGTCCCCGAATACCCATACAGAGCCTATTACGGTACAAATAAGATCATTAATATCAACTGCAGATAGTAACGGCTCTCCTTTGGGCACTCCCAAAACTACGTTTACATCCTTCGACTTTGTTTCATTAAGAACGGCGACATAAGATCTATCTGCAAAGAAGTCCTGAATCCCGAAACAAAACTTGTTCATTAAACGACTGTTATTAACTGCATGCAATAACTGCTGCTAGCTGGGGAACACCCATAAGCCTGGATGGCGATGTTTATGGCACTCTGGTTATAGTGGACGGACTGCATGTGTTGTGAGATCCATATTTTCAAGGACCATGTTGATTTTTAAAGAAGAGATTTTCGTTAACACAAAAAGTCATAACGTGCGTGTATAAAACGTTTTCATAAATTCTACAATTGATTGATGTCCAAAGAACTCCCCTCAAAATGATGACAATCAGACAATCACCTACGCATTTTTCCAATCCCTATGTAGCCTTTATTGCTCTCGATCCTAATTGCCCTTAAAGCTGCGGTTCAGAAGATATCTGATTTCTTTTTTACTCTTTGTAGATCTTTGAAGTTCAGTCGTCATTTCACGATGACCAACCGCCTACTAAATCTTTATTGGTTGACTGAATCAAAACAGTCATCAGCACCCCACCGTTCTGAAATCCCAGTCGTTGGGATTTGTGTCCCGGTTTCACGATGCGACATAATAGTGGGCTGACTGTAAATACGCACAGCGGCTCTCTTTGTCCATTTCCTTCGTTGCTTTCCTCTATTTACGTGCTCTTTAATTTTAAAATAAATAAGTAAATTATCCCCTGATGCTATTAACCAGCACGGCAAATGTAGCTATTAGCATGTAGGTGCAAAATACGTACAATAACGATCCAGATCACAATATTTAAATTTCCATAAAATAAAGCCTATTTTCTTCAAAATAAAGTTTTATTTTAAGACTGGTGAAACCAGCTACTTTCATAAGCGGTTTAGAAAATGATTCGAGCTCCCAGTGGCTGTACAAAAATTTAAAATTTTGAACAGTTGGTAAAAAAAAATATGGATCTCACAACACACGCAGTCCGTCCTCATCTGAACGATAGATGAAAACAGATCACCTATCAACTTACCCCCTAAGCTTTGTCTAATCTAAATCTTCTGTATCCAACTCAGGCCAACTGAGTCGAAGTCCGACCTCAGTGTTCAGAATCAGAATCCCTAATGGACTCTATGTATGAAAATCACAAGTTCAGTCGAACTACTACCTGATAAATATTCAAAGTCCAGACTGGTGCTGATTTATTCTAACTTCCGCTACTGACGACCCAAAAAACTTATATCTTTCTAAACGAATGGGGCTGAAACACGGCTCAGACTCACACTGACACGTTCCGAAGACTCTCCTGACCAGCGAAGGTCCTGCCTCAACGACGTCGTACTGAACATTGTCCTAAAGCAAGATGGCCATCGCTCTAAAAGATCCTGGGTCCACCTCTCCACCGAAATATCCACAAGTGCGTCACTTAATGAATTTCGCAGTGTGATCAGCTTAGTTTACCTCTTTTGACACATAGATAAAGTTGTGATTCTGAATGTGCCATTAGATGTGCGCTAAAATTCTAGACCAAAACGAAATGTTACATTTAATACAAAATGCCGAAGTTTGACGAATATTTAACTGCAAGCAGTTCCAAAACTTAGTTGCAGTGCTTCAAAGCAGTTCATATTTTTTTTGGCATTAAATATTACAACATATAAAAATGTGGCACCACTTTCTGATCGGATATTTACTCCTCTTCCCAGCACACAATTCGTAATTATGGTATGTGCCGTAGTTCAGAAACTACAGCAGCAATTACACCAATTTGTAAACAATTAATAAAAATAAATAATAAAAACATAAACCTTAAGAGATAGATATTGGATATTGTGTGTAACGCTCTCCGCAAATGCATACTACTCTGCTGGATGCATACTTGTCTGGCGTCATAATTTATATTAATTTTCAACAACAACTGAATTAAGCTACGTCCTATGGATCAATTAATCGTGCTACACATCATGTGAATATATCTACATCTACATCTACATCTATACTCCGCGAGCCACCTTACGGTGTGTGGCGGAGGGTACTTATTGTACCACTATCTGATCCCCCCTTCCCTGTTCCATTCACGAATTGTGCGTGGGAAGAACGACTGCTTGTAAGTCTCCGTATTTGCTCTAATTTCTCGGATCTTTTCGTTGTGATCATTACGCGAGATATATGTGGGCGGTAGTAATATGTTGCCCATCTCTTCCCGGAATGTGCTCTCTCGTAATTTCGATAATAAACCTCTCCGTATTGCGTAACGCCTTTCTTGAAGTGTCCGCCACTGGAGCTTGTTCAGCATCTCCGTAACAGTCTCGCGCTGACTAAATGTCCCCATGACGAATCGCGCTGCTTTTCGCTGGATCATGTCTATCTCTTCTATTAATCCAACCTGGTAAGGGTCCCATACTGATGAGCAATACTCAAGAATCGGACGAACAAGCGTTTTGTAAGCTACTTCTTTCGTCGATGAGTCACATTTTCTTAGAATTCTTCCTATGAATCTCAACCTGGCGCCTGCTTTTCCCACTATTTGTTTTATGTGATCATTCCACTTCAGATCGCTCCGGATAGTAACTCCTAAGTATTTTACGGTCGTTACCGCTTCCAATGATTTACCACCTATGGCATAATCGTACTGGAATGGATTTCTGCCCCTATGTATGCGCATTATATTACATTTATCTACGTTTAGGGAAAGCTGCCAGCTGTCGCACCATGCATTAATCCTCTGCAGGTCCTCCTGGAGTACGTACGAGTCTTCTGATGTTGCTACTTTCTTGTAGACAACCGTGTCATCTGCAAATAGCCTCACGGAGCTACCGATGTTGTCAACTAAGTCATTTATGTATATTGTAAACAATAAAGGTCCTATCACGCTTCCCTGCGGTACTCCCGAAATTACCTCTACATCTGCAGATTTTGAACCGTTAAGAATGACATGTTGTGTTCTTTCTTCTAGGAAATCCTGAATCCAATCACAAACCTGGTCCGATATTCCGTAAGCTCGTATTTTTTTCACTAAACGTAAGTGCGGAACCGTATCAAATGCCTTCCTGAAGTCCAGGAATACGGCATCAATCTGCTCGCCAGTGTCTACGGCACTGTGAATTTCTTGGGCACATAGGGCGAGCTGAGTTTCACATGATCTCTGTTTGCGGAATCCATGTTGGTTATGATGAAGGAGATTTGTATTATCTAAGAACGTCATAATACGAGAACACAAGACATGTTCCATTATTCTACAACAGATTGACGTAAGCGAAATAGGCCTATAATTATTCGCATCTGATTTATGACCCTTCTTGAAAATGGGAACGACCTGCGCTTTCTTCCAGTCGCTAGGTACTTTACGTTCTTCCAGCGATCTACGATAAATTGCTGATAGAAAGGGGGTAAGTTCTTTAGCATAATCACTGTAGAATCTTAAGGGTATCTCGTCTGGTCCGGATGCTTTTCCGCTACTAAGTGATAGCAGTTGTTTTTCAATTCCGATATCGTTTATTTCAATATTTTCCATTTTGGCGTCCGTGCGACGGCTGAAGTCAGGGACCGTGTTACGATTTTCCGCAGTGAAACAGTTTCGGAACACTGAATTCAGTATTTCTGCCTTTCTTCGGTCGTCCTCTGTTTCGGTCCCATCGTGGTCAACGAGTGACTGAATAGGGGATTTAGATCCGCTTACCGATTTTACATATGACCAAAACTTTTTAGGGTTCTTGTTTAGATTGTTTGCCAATGTTTTATGTTCGAATTCGTTGAATGCTTCTCTCATTGCTCTCTTTACGCTCTTTTTCGCTTCGTTCAGCTTTTCCTTATCAGCTATGATTCGACTACTCTTAAACCTATGATGAAGCTTTCTTTGTTTCCGTAGTACCTTTCGTACATGATTGTTATACCACGGTGGATCTTTCCCCTCGCTTTGGACCTTAGTCGGTACGAACTTATCTAAGGCGTACTGGACGATGTTTCTGAATTTTTTCCATTTTTGTTCCACATCCTCTTCCTCAGAAATGAACGTTTGATGGTGGTCACTCAGATACTCTGCGATTTGTGCCCTATCACTCTTGTTAAGCAAATATATTTTCCTTCCTTTCTTGGCATTTCTTATTACACTTGTAGTCATTGATGCAACCACTGACTTATGATCACTGATACCCTCTTCTACATTCACGGAGTCGAAAAGTTCCGGTCTATTTGTTGCTATGAGGTCTAAAACGTTAGCTTCACGAGTTGGTTCTCTAACTATCTGCTCGAAGTAATTCTCGGACAAGGCAGTCAGGATAATGTCACAAGAGTCTCTGTCCCTGGCTCCAGTTCTGATTGTGTGACTATCCCATTCTATACCTGGTAGATTGAAGTCTCCCCCTATTACAATAGTATGATCACGAAACTTCTTCACGACGTTCTGCAGGTTCTCTCTGAGGCGCTCAACTACTACGGTTGCTGATGCAGGTGGTCTATAGAAGCATCCGACTATCATATCTGACCCACCTTTGATACTTAACTTAACCAAGATTATTTCACATTCGCATTCGCTAATAACTTCACTGGATATTATTGAATTCTTTACTGCTATAAATACTCCTCCACCATTGGCGTTTATCCTATCCTTGCGGTATATATTCCATTCTGTGTCTAGGATTTCGTTACTGTTCACTTCCGGTTTTAACCAACTTTCCGTTCCTAATACTATATGCGCACTATTTCCTTCAATAAGAGATACTAATTCAGGAACCTTGCCCTGGATACTCCTGCAGTGTACCAATATTACGTTAACTTTTCCTGTTTTTGGTCTCTGAGGACGGACGTTCTTTATCAACGATGATAATGTCCTCTCTGGTAAGCCGTCAGGTATTTTATCGTTTCGCCCAAGGGGGGGTCCCTCTAACCTAAAAAACCCCCGTGTGCACGCCACACGTACTCTGCTACCCTATACCCTAGTAGCTGCTTCCGGTGTGTAGTGCACGCCTGACCTGTCTAGGGGGGCCCTACAGTTCTCCACCCAATAACGGAGGTCGATGAATTTGCAACCATTATAGTCGCAGAGTCGTCTGAGCCTCTGGTTTAGACCCTCCACACGGCTCCAAACCAGAGGACCGCGATCGAGTCTGGGCACTATGCTGCAGATATTAAGCTCAGCTTGCAATCCGCGTGCGATGCTAGTTCTCTTAACCAAATCAGCCAGCCGCCGGAAGGAACCAAGGATGGCCTCAGAACCCAAGCGGCAGGCGTCATTCGTTCCGACATGTGCTACTATCTGCAGCCGGTCACACCCAGTGCGTTCAGTAGCTGCCGGAAGGGCCTCCTCCACATTACGGACGAGACCCCCCGGCAAGCACACCGAGTGCACACTGGCATTCTTCCCCGACCTACCCGCTATTTCCCTGAGGGGCTCCATAACCCGCCTAACGTTGGAGCTCCCTATAACTAATAGGCCCGCCCTCTGTGACTGTCGGGACCTTGCCGGAGAATCGGCCACTGGCCCAACAGGCGAGGCATCCTGTGGTGGCTCGGAAACGATGTCATCACCACTAGGAAGCACCCCGTACCTGTTGGAAAGGGGTAAGGCAGCTGCCACGCGGCCAGATCCCACCTTCGCCTTTCGGCCAGGCACGCGCGAGCCCACCACTGTCCACCATTCACCCTGGAGTGATGGCTGACCGGTAAGATGCTCACTGCCGGAAGACGCAGCGACATCAGGGGTTCCATGTGATTCCAAGGCCACCGAAGTAGGTATAGGTCTCACCACAGTTGCCCCAACGCCACTACGAGCCGACGCCTGCGCCTCGAGCTCGATGAGCCTAACAGACAAAGCCTCCACCTGCCCCCGAAGAGTGGCCAATTCTCCTTGCGTCCGCTCACAACAACCACAGTCCCTACACATGACTATGTGTACCCTACTCTATACGGTGACAAATTCCCAAGATAATCTTCTGATGAGCTACTCTGATAATCAAGAAACACTCACTGAAATACGAGACGCGAAAACTACGCTAGGTTTTCCCAGAAAAACTATCAGTCGAAATGCCTAATCGACAGCTACAGTTCGAGTGCTCGATCTCCATTTTCCATTAAATAATAAACAATACAGTAAACATTTATAATAACGCGGCCGCCATTTGAGTGTAATATTATTTATTTTATTGTTATACGATCGAGGTTTCGGCCTTAGGCCATTTTCAAGTACGAAAGAAGGCAGCC
The DNA here is from genome assembly GCF_023864345.2 of Schistocerca serialis cubense. Lineage (NCBI taxonomy): Eukaryota > Metazoa > Arthropoda > Insecta > Orthoptera > Acrididae > Schistocerca > Schistocerca serialis. Next base: position 473,437,830 of record NC_064640.1, read on the forward strand.
ATGAAAAGTTGTGAATAAATACCATGACTCTTTATCTTACACTCCTGGAAATGGAAAAAAGAACACATTGACAGCGGTGTGTCAGACCCACCATACTTGCTCCAGACACTGCGAGAGGGCTGTACAAGCAATGATCACACGCACGGCACAGGGGACACACCAGGAACCGCGGTGTTGGCCGTCGAATGGCGCTAGCTGCGCAGCATTTGTGCACCGCCGCCGTCAGTGTCAGCCAGTTTGCCGTGGCATACGGAGCTCCTTCGCAGTCTTTAACACTGGTAGCATGCCGCGACAGCGTGGACGTGAACCGTATGTGCAGTTGACGGACTTTGAGCGAGGGCGTATAGTGGGCATGCGGGAGGCCGGGTGGACGTACCGCCGAATTGCTCAACACGTGGGGCTTGAGGTCTCCACAGTACATCGATGTTGTCGCCAGTGGTCGGCGGAAGGTGCACGTGCCCGTCGACCTGGGACCGGACAGCAGCGACGCACGGATGCACGCCAAGACCGTAGGATCCTACGCAGTGCCGTAGGGGACCGCACCAAAATTAGGGACACTGTTGCTCCTGGGGTATCGGCGAGGACCATTCGCAACCGTCTCCATGAAGCTGGGCTACGGTCCCGCACACCGTTAGGCCGTCTTCCGCTCACGCCCCAACATCGTGCAGCCCGCCTCCAGTGGTGTCGCGACAGGCGTGAATGGAGGGACGAATGGAGACGTGTCGTCTTCAGCGATGAGAGTCGCTTCTGCCTTGGTGCCAATGATGGTCGTATGCGTGTTTGGCGCCGTGCAGGTGAGCGCCACAATCAGGACTGCATACGACCGAGGCACACAGGGCCAACACCCTGCATCATGGTGTGGGGAGCGATCTCCTATACTGGCCGTACACCACTGGTGATCGTCGAGGGGACACTGAATAGTGCACGGTACATCCAAACCGTCATCGAACCCATCGTTCTACCATTCCTAGACCGGCAAGGGAACTTGCTGTTCCAATAGGACAATGCACGTCCGCATGTATCCCGTGCCACCCAACGTGCTCTAGAAGGTGTAAGTCAACTACCCTGGCCAGCAAGATCTCCGGATCTGTCCCCCATTGAGCATGTTTGGGACTGGATGAAGCGTCGTCTCACGCGGTCTGCACGTCCAGCACGAACGCTGGTCCAACTGAGGCGCCAGGTGGAAATGGCATGGCAAGCCGTTCCACAGGACTACATCCAGCATCTCTACGATCGTCTCCATGGGAGAATAGCAGCCTGCGTTGCTGCGAAAGGTGGATATACACTGTACTAGTGCCGACGTTGTGCATACTCTGTTGCATGTGTCTATGTGCCTGTGGTTCTGTCAGTGTGATCATGTGATGTATCTGACCCCAGGAATGTGTCAATAAAGTTTCCCCTTCCAGGGACAATGAATTCACGGTGTTCTTATTTCAATTTCCAGGAGTGTATTTATATGTCAAAAAACATCAGATTGGTAAGATATACAAGTCCTCGTCGGGAAACATTATCAGGTCACGTAGCGCTGATGTGTTATTAGTAAAAATGAGATCAGCTCTGAAACGCCCACTAATGACATATGTGGCTTATATGATCCGATATGCTTTCCTGACAAGGATTTGTATTTCATAGAAGTCTGGTGTCTTTTGACATATAAATAAGGTAAAGATTCGTCGTATTTGTACGCTATTTATCATGGTTACCCTGTTTCTTGCTTTTGCGTTTCATGCTTCTAATTTTTATTCCTGTTTTGTGCTTGAAAATGGCCTAAGACTGAAATCTGGATCGTATAATAATAAAACAAAAATTATTATAGTCAAATGACTTACGAATCATTCAAAAAATTTACCATGATTGTGTTTCCAACGAAAATAAGTATTATCAAGTTATTAAATATGTTGTGGACTGGCAAGACAGCCAATCCACAGTGACGGGTAACCGAAAGGCACGCGCTTAAACTGACGCAGGCTGGCGTGAGGTCTGAAACAGGATACATAACGAATGCCATAAAGAAAAGTACGTAGCTGCAGGAATACTTAACTTTAATCCACAACTGGTGAACATTGGTCTTGTTACTGTACATGCCTCATTAGATACATAGCAAAGGATAAATGGCGCCTTGCTAGGTCGTAGCAATTGACTTAGCTGAAGGCTATGCTATCTATCGTCTCGGCAATTGAGAGCGTAATTCTCAGTGAACCATGGCTAGCAATGTCGGCTGTACAACTGGGGCGAGTGCTAGTAAGTCTCTCTAGACCTACTGTGTGGCGGCGCTCCGTCTGCAATCACTGATAGTGGCGACACGCGGGTCCGTCGAATACTAGCGGAACGCGGCCGATTTAAAAAGCTACCACCTTGCAAGTGTGGTGTCTGGCGGTGACACCACATTCCTCCCCCGCAAATCGACGAACGTTTGTATTATAAGGCTTCCGCCCGCCGTGGGGAGAACCCCATGTTGACGTATGCGACGAGGTGGCGAGCCTAACAACAGGCGAGGCTGTGCCACCCGCACCCTGCCATTGGGTCTGAGGGGAGCTAGGAAACGCCTGAAAACCTAGTCCAGGGTGCACGCCAACATGCGGTGTATGCGCCCTAAGATAGTCAGGAGGGGCCGAAGGGTCGACCTCCATCGAGTCGGAGCACCCGACTGGCGAAGACGACAGATGGTCCGGAGCGGGCAAGAGTTCCATGTCGGAGGACAGCTGGTCACGGGAAGCGATCGGCGGCGCGTGACCCAGGGATGCGCTTGGCGGCTGCAGCGAAGCGTCCACTGCGGGCGGAGCCGGCGGCGGCTGCGGCGGCGGCGCGACGCCATGGGGCAAAATGGAAGGCAGCGTCGGTAACACCTGGGGATGAGGCGAGCCAGTAGATGGGTCCCCAGGACGCTGACCGGACTTCCCGTCGCTGAAAGCAGATGGGGAACGGCAGAACCCGAGCGAAGACAGAGGCGCAGCTGATTGAGATGCCGACGCACCTCACCAGAGGCCCCCAAAGCCAAATACATAGCGCGGCCGAGGCAGCGAAGAATGCGCCCTGTGAGCCAACGCCGTGAACCTCGATAGTTGCGATAATAGACAACGTCGCCTGGAGCAAAAGCAGGTGTCAGCCGCTGCACAGGAACCTGATGTGGCGGATGCAACAGAGACATCAAGGTTCGATGGGGACGACCGTGGAGCAACTCAGCCGGCGAGTGACCATCTCGGGACTGAGAGCGATACGAGGACAAGAAGATCAATAACGCGTCCTCCCGAGAATGCGACTCTTTCAGCTTCAACATCTGTGACTTGAAAGTCCGGACCAATCGTTCAGCGGCACGGTTGGACTGAGGCGAAAACGGCGCGGATGTCAGATGTTGAATACCATTGGCCTTGAAGAATGACTGAACTTCGGCGGACATGAATTGTGGGCCATTGTCGGAAACAATAGTCTGTGGAAGACCTTCAATGCAAAAGATAGCGGATAACGCTTGGATGGTGGCAGATGACGTCGTGGAAGACATCCTGACAACAAAAGGAAAATTACTGAAGGAATCCACCACAACCAACCATCGAGCATTCCAGAATGGACCAGCAAAATCGATGTGTAAGCGTTGCCAAGGGGAAGTGGCTTTTGGCCATGCAAATAATTTCCGCGGTGGTGCTGATTGTTGTTCGGCACACGCCATGCAAGAAGAGCACATTTTCGTAATCGCAGCATCGATTCCGAACCATGTACAGTGCTGACGAGCAAGTTGTTTCGTTCGCAGTATACCCCAATGTCCTTGGTGGAGAAGCCGTAAGACAGAGGACTGTAACGAACGTGGGACCACGACTCTGGACTGATCATTATCAGAACGCAACAGCAAAACACCACGTCGTACAAAAAGTCTCTCCTTGTGAGCAAAAAATCGGCGAACCAACGGATCCTCGATTCGTGACTTTGACAATGGCCATTGCGTAGCAACAAAACGCAAAACGGTAGCAAGGACCGGGTCAGCAGCTGTTGCTGTAGCTACACGACGAAAATCAATCGGAAACGATTCGACCACGTCATCGGTTTCCGAATCAATGAACATGCAAGCAAGTTCGGAAGAATCGAATGCTCTATCCTCAGCAACAGGCAAACGGGACAACGCATCGGCGTTTCCGTGCTTAGCAGTTGACCGATACAAGATATCGTAGCGGTACTGCGAGAGGAAAATAGACCAGCGAATGAATTTCTGCGCTGTATGTGGAGGTACAGGCTTGTTCAGATGAAAAAGCGATGTCAAAGGTTTGTGGTCTGTGATGATGGTAAAGTGACGACCATGCAAGAAATCGTGAAACTTTGTAACACCAAAGACGAGAGCCAAAGCTTCTTTCTCGATCTGTGAATAATTTCTTTGCGCAGACGAGAGCAATTTGGACCCAAAGGCAATAGAGCGATCAGGCGAACCATCTTTGTTCGCAAGCACAGCACCGATCCCGAAATCCGATGCATCTACCATCAACAAAAGGGGTTTCCAGGGATCGAATGGCGTAAGGCAAGTATTAGAAAGCAACGCCGATTTCAACTGGCGAAAGGCGCGTTCGCATTCCGTCGACCGGATGAACGGAACACCTTTACGGCATAAGCGAGGAAGCGGAGCTGAAATGGAAGAAGCGCGCGGCACAAATTTTTTATAATAATTAATTTTTCCCAGCACACTCTGTAGCTGCTTCAAATTCTGCGGCGAAGGCAAGTCCTGTACGGCTCGGAGGTGCTCTGGACTCGGATGTATTCCTTGTGCATTGATTACATGGCCCAGGTAGGGTAAGTCACGAGCAAGAAAACACACATTTGTCCTTCCGCAAGCGAAGACCATTTTGTCGCAAGACCTGAAATAATGTTCGGAGGTTGGCTAAATGTTCTTCTTCCGTCTTTCCGGAGGTCACAATATCGTCCAGATAGCTTGCTGCAGTAGGGACCGATGCACAAACAGTTTGTAAATATTGCTGGAACAATGCAGGGGCGGATGCACACCCGAATGGCAGTCTTTTGAATCGATACAAACCAAGATGCGTGTTAACCACCAATACGCACTGGGATTCTTCGTCCACCGGTATTAGCAAATACGCATCTGCGAGGTCCAACTTCGAAAAATATTTACCCGGGCACAGTTTGTCAAAAAGATCTTCCAGGCGGGGTAAAGGAAAAGTTGCAATCACTAGTTGTGGATTCACTGTTGCCTTGAAGTCCACACAAAGTCTCAATTTACCGGAAGGTTTTGGTAAAATTACTAAGGGTGATGCCCAGGGAGAAGCTTGCACACGTTCAATCACACCTTGTGATTCCAAATCGTGTAACGTTCTTGCGACCTCATCACGCAATGCGTGGGGAACATAGCGCGCTCTGAAACATTTTGGTTGCGCGTTTACTTTCAGTTCCAAATGTGCTTTATAGTTCTTAGCGCAACCAAGGCCCGGTGCAAAAATGTCTGCAAATTCTGCCCATAGATGAGAAACACTGGCTGAAGGCACAGTCTGGTTCACAGATAGGACCTGATTGACTATAGACAAGTTAAACAACTGAAATAAATCCAAACCAAACAAGTTCACTGCAGAAGAAGAACGAAGGACGTAAAATGACACAAGTTTTGTTTGTCCCTTGTATGTTGCGAGAAGGCTGCACTGTCCTAACACAGGGATAGGCTGTCCGGGATAACTATGTAACTTAACATTTGCGGCACGTAAAGGAGGCGTGCCCAGTTGTTTGTACGTGTCTTTATTGATCAATGAAACTGCAGCTCCGGTATCGAGCTGGAATGGGATCACGTTGCCATTAATGTCCAAGTCTACAAAAAGTTTATTGTCCTGCTGACAAGAGCGACTGTTGTGTGCAATGTGAACAGACACTGGTACAGAATCACTTGCTAATTGACGTGATTTCCGGCGATATCGACGCACACTTTTTGTCGGACGAACACAGTCACTGTTAGAAGGAGCGGCACTGGGCGGAGTGGAATTACCTACATGAATGTCCATGCGCGAAGGTTCACGAGCCTGAGTATTCTTGGTTCGATTCCGGCGCAAAGCAAAGGGCCTGGAATGGTTTTTAGTGTCCGATCTGAGCTTTTTCTGGCAAACACTCTGAACATGTCCTTTTTTATTACAGAAAAAGCAAATAGCTTGGCGTGACGGGCAATTCTCACGCGAATGTCTAGTAGCACACCGCCGGCATGACTTTAGTACTGCATTTGCATGCTGGCGAGGGACACGTGGCTGCGCGGACGTGCGCGAGGGCTGTTTACAGTTCCGTGCAGCTCGCCCGGCGGGCCGGTTAATGTGACACACAGCTGGCGAAGTTTCAAACGATTCCTGAGCAAAGTCAAGTGTGTCTTGCCTATCCAATATGTCTATCACTTGTTGAAGGGAGGGATTGACTAGTTTCAAAATTTGCTCCCGTATACCAACATCAGAAACGTTCTGTGCAATTGTATCACGAACCATAGTATCTGAATAAGGGAGTCCACATTCACACTCAAGATCACAATCCCTTGTAAGGCCTTGCAAAGTAGCAACCCACTCCCGATTAGTCTGACCGGCCGTACGTTTTGTACGAAAGAACGTATACCTTTTTGCAACTACATTAACTGATTCCTTGAAATAGGCATCTAAAGCAGACAAAATTTCTTCGTAGGACAGAGTTGCTACGTCGCGTCGGGGAAATAATTTCACTATCACACGGTACGTTTGCACCCCTACACACGACAATAAGTGACGCTGCCGCTCGTTACCTTGAATTCTGTAGGCGGCGAGATGAAATCCAAATTGGCGTGACCACTCCGTCCAGGTTTCTATCGCTGCATCATACGGACAGTACATCTGGAGATTGTGGCGAAGCCATGACACAAGTAAATTAGAGCAATACGACCGTTAAATCGTCGTCGCCAAAAATGTTGTGGACTGGCAAGACAGCCAATCCACAGTGACGGGTAACCGAAAGGCACGCGCTTTAACTCACGCAGGCTGGCGTGAGGTCTGAAACAGGATACGTAATGAATGCTATAAAGAAAAGTACGTAGCTGCAGGAATACTTAACTTTAATCCACAATTGGTGAACATCGGTCTTGTTACTGTACATGCTTCATTAGATATATAGCAAAGGATAAATGGCGCCTTGCTAGGTCGTAGCAATTGACTTAGCTGAAGGCTATGCTAACTATCGTCTCGGCAATTGAGAGCGTAATTCTCAGTGAACCATGGCTAGCAACGTCGGCTGTACTAATGGGGCGAGTGCTAGGAAGTCTCTCTAGACCTGCCGTGTGGCGGCGCTCGGTCTGCAATCACTGATAGTGACGACACGCAGGTCCGTTGTATACTAGCGGACCGCGGCCGATTTAAAAAGCTACCACCTAGCAAGTGTGGTGTTTGGCGGTGACACCACAAAATATTTCGTGATAATCGGTTACAAAAATCTTCTAGGTACTGAATCGATTTACATATTACAATTGAAATTAATATCTGCACCAGAATCGTGGTGCTTCCCTCTTTAATACGAAGTATCACCCCTCACTCTGTGAATCTTTGTTTACACTCCGCGACCACGAACTTGAACAATATGTGAAACTATTGTGTGCGACAGCAGTGGGTCTGACGTCAACCCACCCGGTTTCAAACTTCGACAGTTTTACATGTGACGCTGGCCCGCGGTCAACGACGCCGTGATTCCGGATCCGCTCGTCTCAATACATGGAACTTTCGCCACATAGCAGCAGCCAATATGCCATTTCACTTGCGGCCGCTCGCCTGGAGTCCGCGTCGTGAAGCACGATCATCTCAAACGCCGCTCGCAACCAAACCCACTCAAATGATAGTCCGTCATGTCACAAGGAAATGCTCAACTGCAAGATGTCTTTCCATTATCTTCTGTAACATCTAAAAACTCACAGAAAATTTCGATATAGGACTGGCTAAATGGCTGAAACAAACATGTAATACACGTATATTCGGAATAATTCACACCGTTTGTAATTAGTGATATCAGATCGTATTTGTAGAAAATCGGAAAATAGGGACCGGTGGTTTAAAGAATTGGTGCGGTCAGGACATTAAACTCGGGAAAAAAGACAAAGAAAAAAGATGGGGGACTGGTACAACTGTGCTCAACAGCACTGCGCTGTTCATCAGAAATGCCCACTTTACGATGGTAATACTAATCCCGAACACGCTTCAGAATAACTCAACTAGGTACTTAAACTTTAATAATGATATTTTAACAAGTGTAGTCACCACTTAAACTACACTCCTGGAAATGGAAAAAAGAACACATTGACACCGGTGTGTCAGACCCACCATACTTGCTCCGGACACTGCGAGAGGGCTGTACAAGCAATGATCACACGCACGGCACAGCGGACACACCAGGAACCGCGGTGTTGGCCGTCGAATGGTGCTAGCTGCGCAGCATTTGTGCACCGCCGCCGTCAGTGTCAACCAGTTTGCCGTGGCATACGGAGCTCCATCGCAGTCTTTAACACTGGTAGCATGCCGCGACAGCGTGGACGTGAACCGTATGTGCAGTTGACGGACTTTGAGCGAGGGCGTATAGTGGGCATGCGGGAGGCCGGGTGGACGTACCGCCGAATTGCTCAACACGTGGGGCGTGAGGTCTCCACAGTACATCGATGTTGTCACCAGTGGTCGGCGGAAGGTGCACGTGCCCGTCGACCTGGGACCGGACCGCAGCGACGCACGGATGCACGCCAAGACCGTAGGATCCTATGCAGTGCCATAGGGGACCGCACCGCCACTTCCCAGCAAATTAGGGACACTGTTGCTCCTGGGGTATCGGCGAGGACCATTCGCAACCGTCTCCATGAAGCTGGGCTACGGTCCCGCACACCGTTAGGCCGTCTTCCGCTCACGCCCCAACATCGTGCAGCCCGCCTCCAGTGGTGTCGCGACAGGCGTGAATGGAGGGACGAATGGAGACGTGTCGTCTTCAGCGATGAGAGTCGCTTCTGCCTTGGTGCCAATGATGGTCGTATGCGTGTTTGGCGCCGTGCAGGTGAGCGCCACAATCAGGACTGCATACGACCGAGGCACACAGGGCCAACACCCGGCATCATGGTGTGGGGAGCGATCTCCTACACTGGCCGTACACCACTGGTGATCGTCGAGGGGACACTGAATAGTGCACGGTACATCCAAACTGTCATCGAACCCATCGTTCTACCATTCCTAGACCGGCAAGGGAACTTGCTGTTCCAACAGGACAATGCACTTTCGTATGTATCCCGTGCCACCCAACGTGCTCTAGAAGGTGTAAGTCAACTACCCTGGCCAGCAAGATCTCCGGATCTGTCCCCCATTGAGCATGTTTGGGACTGGATGAAGCGTCGTCTCACGCGGTCTGCACGCCCATCACGAACGCTGGTCCAACTGAGGCGCCAGGTGGAAATGGCATGGCAAGCCGTTCCACAGGACTACATCCAGCATCTCTACGATCGTCTCCATGGGAGAATAGCAGCCTGCATTGCTGCGAAAGGTGGATATACACTGTACTAGTGCCGACATTGTGCATGCTCTGTTGCCTGTGTCTATGTGCCTGTGGTTCTGTCAGTGTGATCATGTTATGTATCTAAACCCAGGAATGTGTCAATAAAGTTTCCCCTTCCTGGGACAATGAATTCACGGTGTTCTTATTTCAATTTCCAGGAGTGTATGTACACAGGAGGATTTTTCTCGCCGCTCAGCCTCACCAATTTTGCAATCATTCAGGATGAACATACTCACGATACATAGACAACAATCAGTAAAAAAACCCGTTTTTGGTGGACTATATAAGGAAAGTCAGTTACTCTGATGCCTTTATAGTCAGGAAATCGCGGAATCAGCGGCATTTGGTTACGAAGTGAGGTAATACAAAATATGAAAGGGGGAAAGAATTGAAAAAAAATGAAGAACTCATCGTCACGAAAACGACGGCAGATGCAAGGGAGTGTTTGAAAAGATTTAAGCTTCGTTATTACTAGAGGGGACTGGCCATGGTACAATACGGTATAAATGGTGATTGTTACATAAAGTGCACGGCAGGGAAAACATAACACACCAGGAAAGACTACGTTGATTTTGTTTCGATGACGGCAGTTGCCACCTGGGCTATAGGAGATTATCTGATAATAGTTTCACCGTCGTCCGCCAAAAGATAACGTAGGCGCATAGCTACCAATGCGTGTGAAGCGGGCAAGTCACGATGCCACGGAGACTCACTTGTGTTTCCTAAAGCCAGCTAAGCGTGTTTGAAAGGAATTAAATTGTGTCCTTCCGAGTGGCGTCATGGCCCTCTCGGAGAAATACAAACCAAACTGGACGTGCTGCGTCAGTTGCGCACCGATGCTAGTCACGTGAAAATTCTCACACCCGTAGATGAGGTTCTGGACATCCACGCTACACAGACGCTCGCCAGGATCGTCGTATTATAAGGACAGCAGTTTCAGATCGTACAGATACCATACCACAGATAGGAGACCTTGTGAGCACAGACGTGTTAACACAAGCTGTTGCGAACCTCTAATTAGCAGTTGGACTATGAGCAGGCATAACCCTATCTCCTCTGCCACTCACGCTCAACATCAACGTGCACTTCTAGAATGGTGTCGTCACAGGATCGGTTGGAAATTGAATGGCGCGCCGTGGTCTTCAGCAATGTAAGCAGATTCTGCCCGCACTCGTGTGACCGTCGTTTTGCTATATGACGTAGCCGTGGTGAGTGCTTTATCATAGAGTGCATTCCTCCAAGACACATTGACCCCATCCCAGGCCTTATGACCTGGGATGCTACAAGCTACAGTTCTCGTTCACCTTCGTTGTTACTGGAGGGGACGCTAATCAGCACATGGTAAGTGCAGAATATTGTTAGACCCGTTCTCTTGCTGCTGTTGCAACAGGAAGATGATGTGCTGTTCCAACTGAATAATGCTCGCTCAAATACTACCTGTGAAGCGCAACATGCTGTGCAAGATGCGCAGCAGCTTCCCTGACCAGCACGAGTTTTTGGTTCTTCTCCCGTTGAGCACGTGTGGGACATGATGAAACGAGAAGTGACTCGTGCTATTCGTCAATCAACAATTCTTACAGAACTACGTGAAAAGCTTCAGCAGGCATGGCATAACGTGACCAAGAACAGTATTAGCCATCTGTAGGATCGATAGGATGCCAGATTCGAAACCTGCATTGCCGTCTGTGGAGACTACACCACGTCCTAATACCTGTGTTTCAGCATGGTTTGGTACCTGGTACCTAAGAATCCCTTGTGCTATTGATCTGTAAATGTAATCATTTCATTTATCTCGCATGCATGGTTGCAACAACAAATCTTGAGTGTACTGGAAACCTCTAAAATAGTGTACTATTTTTTTTCCGGCAGTGTATATTTACACCAGGCAATTTGGCCATACGTGAGATTGTTTGAGTCAAGTGGATAAGCAATAAAATTAGACCATTGACATTTTTATCATAGATTTTATTCACAATGCGTACTTTAACTATCACATGACTTCAAGAGTACGAGATGATGAGCGGAGGAATATTATACTCATCTCAGTAACTAATTTTATTTTCCTCTACTGCATTTGTTATACATTTTGGTACTTGACCGGTTCGTAATTTTATGTAGGGTAATATGAAGCACAGCATGGCTCGTTGGAAAGTAAATGGAGGACACGTGGCATTTCTGTCCTGTGCTTAATAGTTTTAATATCAGACTAAAATTTCTCAACTTGGATTAACATGTTCCAGGAGAAGTGGCCTCGAAACAACTAAATAAAATAGCTGAAGATGCTGATGTATGCATTTAAACACATTAGGATGAGCTTTGATCGACTACAGTGTTATATTGCGTAGCCAACAACAGAAGATTAAGACTAAAGAACAGACAAACACATTAAAAACACTAGCATTCTGATAAGAAAGGATTTAAAAGTATTCTGAAAAAACACACATTTGTTTGTAGCATTTAACTAAAGCATGAAACACTCAGCTCATTCTTTAAGTTAGCGTGGCAGCATCTCCTCATAGACTCAGATGTTCCTTACACTCAAAAACTGATGAAACCTAGTCAAAAATATAGCCACGAAATTAACTGCTGAATTGTGGCACTAAGCGGAAACTGACTGAAATATACTAAAAAAAATGATTGAAATGGCTCTGAGCACTATGGGACTTAACAGCTAAGGTCATCAGTCCTCTATAACTTAGAACTACTTAAACCTAATTAACCTAAGGACATCACACACATCCATGCCAGAGGCAGGATTCGAACCTGCGACCGTAGCGGTCGCGCGGTTTCGGACTGAAGCGCCTAGAACCGCTCGGCCACACCGACCGGCGAAATATACTACATGAAGAACTAACAACCACATGTACAGCTGTAAACTACATCAGTAATATCAATGTAGGTACATTGTCATATAAGGAGCCGACAAGGATAGTGCCAGTAGGTCTGCACGTTTCATTTGACATATTTCGCTCAGGCTGGAGTTCAGTCTCTGGTCAATGCACAACCTCTAAAAGAGCCTAATTCATCCACCCACTCTTTCAGGAACATTTACTGGATAGAAGTTGGTTCAAAAAGTATCACTGGGTGATAAATAAACTCATTATCTCACTCATCCTTCCCCTAGACAGGGAGGGGCAACCTTTGGAGACCAGCCGTCCTGATTCACATACTTAAGCTCACAAGCCAAAACCTGGTAATTCGACCTGTTATACTGCCATTCAAGATAGGCATTGAAGGGGGTGCTTTCCTGTAGGATAAGCTCTCTTACCAACCGCTGTTGTAACCCATGCTCTATAGGGTGTTGACGATATCATCTGTTCTAACACCTGGTCTGTGTTAATTGAAGCACATATTGGAACTCCAAATCTTCCATAAACAACATTATCCGTCCTTCTGCTGACCGACCAAGTGCAACAGGCATGGATATTCATCTCACAAACCGGCACCATACAACACAATGCATGCACGTTTGCATGCTTCCATTCAACATTCAGGCAGTTACACCCGTTATTAGTGAAGCAGCATTTCACATTTACAATGAGCTTAAATTAATCTGTGATCTTACTATATTAATCGCTTAACTATGTTACCTAGATAAATATACTCTACATCAATTATTTCTTGCTGCGCAAACGTTTTTTAAAGTACTGTTGAAAAATGTGATATGAATCGATCGAGAAGTTTTCTTGATATTTGATATCAATGTTAATATGCGACTTGTCTTTATGTAGGTGAGTGCTGATTGTGTGCTATTCCTGTTGGTATCATTATAAAAAAAGCTATGTGCTGCCCAGATTGCAGTGTACTTCAACCCAGAAACTCTACTTTGAAAACTGAGTAAAAGCTTACACTTTTTGCTTATTTAAGAATTTTTAGTGTATTGTCTTGGAAGACGATTTCAGATGGATTTTATTTATGTTTCATTAGTAGTCTATGCAACAAAAAGCGAGTTAGAAATTCGAAGGTAACCAGTGTTTTTGTTTTGAATTTTTTCAACATACCTCGTGTAAAGTATACTTAGACGTATAAAGGTAACAAAAATCCGTTCATAACCTGAACTGAAATATTCACATAGCCATGTGTGAAGGAGAGAAGTTACTAATTGCAGCTGGGTTCTGAATGCGTAACTAAAATAGTTCAAAACATCGAAAATACCGTTTAGGTTGTAGATTGAGCACTGTAAGCTGTTTTTCGATCAGGAAAAGTTATATTATAAGTGACAAACGTTGGTAATTATCTAACTGGCATCACGATGAAAAAAATTTGAGGACCCGCAGGATTCATCTTCTACGATGCGGAGAACGCCACCCAACAGAAGCTTCGGCCACATCCCAGGACGATCTGACGTCTCACTGTGAGAAGACTGGAGATATCAGGATCATGAAGCCAGCTGCACAAAATGCCACCCTGCATCCTCCGCCTACTATCTCCACTGCCGACGCTATGGCAATAGCGTTCTGGTGGCTTACGTGCGGAAAATCCGACCCCCACTGCGGCAACGTTACAGTCGCCAGACTCTGCACCCCTCTGGGACAATGGACCCAACCAAGCCACGCTTATACGCCGCTACAGATTTTATACAGGCTGCATATTGCCCATATAGTTCAGTTCGGTTGTTATTGAACATAGAGAAAGAAACTGTCTATTATTGCTTAGGGAATTTAATTAATTAGCGGATTTTGATGAGTACGTGACTGCTAACATTGAGAATGTGTCGAGGGAAACATAAGAACCAAATGTCAGAACGTACTATAGTGACTACACAATAAAGTGTATGCGTAGGATATCAGACAAAAGGGAAACACGGCAGGAGACTCAACAGACGCCGTGCGTACCAAATGTATCACTCTTTAGAACGGTTGCCAGCGTAAGGTGCGTAGATGGTCATTTAGCCTGGTAAGTATAATTGTTTCTCCAGTTACGCGGGAACTTGTCAGCCACACTACTCAACTCATAGTGATCAGCATAGCGAAATCGTGGACAAGCGTCTGCCTAGGTATATCGAGATTCGCCACAGTGCTGTACTCTGCCTACACAAATTCAATCACAGGAACAGTTAAACTGTTTGAGAACTCGACTGCAGCCATGTACCGTAGGACGCAGACCAAACAGTAACGGTAATATAACTGCCTACGTCAGGTACTCTGAACGCATTTGTGCTGTAAGAGTTACCAGGAATCAACAAGGGAGGAAGAGGAGGAAATTCCAATAAAGCAAAGTTATGCGGATCACATCAGAGATAAATGGTGCACAAGGACTTGTAGTGAAGAGATGCATGTAGTAGTGACAACACAGGAAAGGAAGGTACATTCAGTTTTGGAACGCGGATCAAGGGACATTCTATTTGCTGTTCTGGAGGACAGACAGCCTTGAATGAGACGTAGAAGACGAAGGAGCTTTTTAGACGGGAGGCGACGAGATTCAAACTTCCGAATTACATTTGGTTTGGTGACAGCTTATAGCCTAGCAGATACCACGATTTGCATTGCGGGAGTTCTGAGAAGATCCAGCGGATGCTGAGCGAGCTGTTGTTCCATAAGCAGACTACGTATGTAAACATTGTGTAAAGGTGAGGAGCGTTTTGTCTGGTGGCGTAAGACTCTTACTGCTGTAGCCAGATCGCCAGCATATTTAGTTAGCCCCGTTTAAATGCACTAGAGCTCAGCAAATCAAATTTACAACCCACTGTTATTAAATGTAAGTACTTCAGCATAAATTTACTATCGTCAAGACTGAGAGTTTCATCACAAGTGTATATCGTATCTCACGATTAGCTTCAGTACGTTCGCAGCTTGTATTCTAGTGGCTAGCGTTGCTGCCTCTGGATCGTGGGGTCGCGGTTTCGATTCCTAGCCGTGCCGGGGATTTTCTCCGCCCGGAGACTGGGTGTTCTTATTGTTCTCATCATTTAATCATCATGCGGGAACAGTGGCGTGAGTAGACTGTGAAAAGTTTGGGACTTCTTTTTTTTTTTTTTTTTTTTTTTTTGTGGTTTTCGGGCGCACAACTTCAATGGTCATTAGCGCCCTGACTACTCTAAGAATGCACCGCGAGGCACAAGTTGACAACAACAACTAAAAGGCAAAACACAATAAAAGACAGACTGACAGGCATAGGATTAAAAAACAGCATCATCAAATGTCCTTAGCGAGGTGTGTCAAATTGATAAAACAAAGAACACGAGCAGCTGCTCGTGGGTCATCCGCTAAAATGGCATCGAAAGTATTAGGCAGGTTAAGATCGAGGCGCAGTGTGTTAAGATCAGGACAGGACATTAAAATGTGTCTAACCGTCAGCAAGTGCCCACATGGGCAGAACGGCGCCGGCGCAGCCGTCAGCAGATGGCGATGGCTGAACCGGCAGTGTCCAATTCTTAACCTTGCTAAAACGACCTCCTCCCGCCGAGAAGGGCGTGAGGAGGACGTCCAAGCCACGGGAAGAGGTATTAAGGCCCGAAGCTTGTTGTCGGTAAGTGCAGCCCAATCGGCACGCCACAGCGACACAACGCGCCGACAAATGACCCTGCTAAAATCGGACGAAGGGACACAACAAGAAGCTGTCCGAGGCTGGAGGACCGCAGCCTTGGCCGCGGCATCTGCAGCTTCGTTCCCAGGGATACCGACATGGCCAGGAACCCACATAAAGCTAACCGGCGTACCGACGTCCACCAGCTGCTGAAGAGAGCGTTGGATCCGGTGTACGAAAGGGTGAACCGGGTACGGATCACTGAGGCTCTGGATGGCGCTCAGGGAATCTGAGCAGATGACATAAGCAGAATGTCGGTGGCGGCAGATGTAAAGAACAGCCTGGTAGAGGGCAAAGAGCTCAGCTGTGAAGACCGAACAATGGCCATGGAGCCGGTATTGGAAACTTTGTGCCCCGACAATAAAGGAACACCCGACCCCGTCATTGGTCTTAGAGCCATCTGTATAAATGAAAGTCATGTTGTTGAACTTCGAACGAAGTTCCAAAAAACGGGAGTGGTAGACCGAACCGGGGGTGACCTCTTTTGGGAGCGAGCTGAGGTCGAGGTGAACGCGGACCTGAGCCTGGAGCCAAGGTGGCGTGCGGCTCTCGCCCACTCGAAAGGTTGCAGGGAGTGAAAAATTCAGGTGTTGAAGGAGGCGACGAAAGCGAACTCCAGGGGGTAGCAGGGCAGAGACATACAACCCGTATTGACGGTCAAGAGAGTCGTCAAAAAAGGAACGATAAGACGGATGGTCGGGCATTGACAGTAGCCGACAGGCATACCGACAAAGCAGTATATCGCGCCGGTAGGTGAGTGGCAATTCGCCAGCGTCAGCATGAAGACTCTCTACGGGACTGGTATAAAATGCTCCGATCGCAAGTCGTAAACCCCGATGTTGTATGGAGTTGAGGCGGCGTAAGATGGATGGCCGTGCAGAGGAGTATACGAAGCTCCCATAATCCAGCTTGGAGCGGACGATCGACCGATATAGACGAAGTAGGACGGTTCGATCCGCTCCCCACGACATACCACTGAGAACACGGAGGACATTTAAAGAACGGGTACAACGGGCGGCCAAATATGACACCTGTGGAGACCAGCTAAGTTTCCTGTCAAAGGTAAGGCCTAAAAATTTGATTGTCTCCACGAGTGGGAGAAACTCTTTGTAGCGCCAGAAGTTAATACAGACTGTCTTCTCGGCAGAAAAACGGAAGCCATTGGCGACACTCCAGGAGTAAAGACGGTCAAGAGAACGCTGAAGACAGCGCTCCAGGACACGTGCACACTGCGCGCTGCAATAGATGGTAAAATCGTCCACGAAAAGGGAGCCTGATACATCAGCTGGGAGGCAATCCATTATTGGATTGATCGCGATGGCGAAGAGAGCGACGCTCAAAACTGAGCCCTGTGGCACCCCATTCTCCTGGCGAAAGGTGTCGGACAGGACAGAACCCACACGTACCCGAAACTGTCGATCCATTAAAAAGGAATGAATAAAAAGAGGGAGGCGACCGCGAAAGCCCCATGCATGCATGGTGCGGAGAATGCCCGCCCTCCAACAGGTGTCATAAGCCTTCTCCAAATCAAAGAACACAGCCGCGGTCGGGCGCTTCCGCAAGAAGTTATTCATAATGAAGGTCGACAAGGTAACCAGATGGTCAACAGCAGAACGGCGCCTTCGAAATCCACATTGTACATTGGTAAGTAGGCGTCGAGACTCGAGCAGCCAAACCAATCGAGAGTTAACCATTCGCTCCATCACTTTACAGACACAGCTGGTAAGCGAGATAGGTCGATAACTGGAAGGCAAGTGCTTGTCCTTCCCCGGCTTAGGAATCGGGACAACAATAGACTCGCGCCAGCATGCGGGAACATGTCCCTCAATCCAGATGCGATTGTATGTACGAAGAAGAAAACCTTTACCCGCAGGAGAAAGGTTCTTCAGCATCTGAATATGAATAGAATCAGGCCCTGGAGCGGAGGACCGTGATCGGCCAAGTGCGGTTTCGAGTTCCCGCATGGTGAATGGGGCATTATAACTTTCACAATTCGAGGAGCGGAAGTCAGGTGGCCTAGCCTCCTCTGCCTGTTTGCGGGGGAGGAAGGCAGGGTGGTAATGAGCGGAGCTCGAAACCTCGGCGAAAAAGCGGCCGAAGGCATTGGAGACAGCCTCAGGGGCCACAAGGACTTCATTCGCGACCTTCAAGCCAGAAACTGGGGAGTGGACCTTAGTGCCAGATAGCCGGCGCAGGCTACCCCAGACAACAGAAGAAGGGGTAGAACTGTTGAAGGTGCTTGTGAAAGCAGCCCAGCTGGCTTTCTTGCTTTCTTTAATAATACGACGACACTGAGCACGTAATCGTTTATAATTAATACAATTCGCCACTGTAGGGTGGCGCTTAAAGGTGCGTAAAGCACGTCGACGAGCACGTAAAGCATCTCTACATGCTGCGGTCCACCAGGGGACCGGTACGCGACGTGGAGAAGAAGTAGGGTGAGGGATGGAATATTCAGCAGCAGCGAGAATGACTTCCGTGAGGTGTGCGACCTGACGATCGCAGCTTGTGAAGGTTTGATCCTGAAAGGTAGCCCTGGAAGAGAAGAGCTCCCAGTCTGCCTTGGAGATGGTCCAACGAGAGGAGCACGGAGAGGGAGTATGCTGCAGGAGATGGATAACACACGGGAAATGGTCGCTCGAATATGTATCAGAAAGTGCATACCACTCAAACCGGCGTGCAAGTTGGGGAGTACATATAGAGAGGTCTAAATGGGAATAGGTGTGAGATGTGTCCGAAAGAAAAGTAGGGGCGCCAGTATTGAGGCAGACAAGATCGAGCTGGTTGAAAAGGTCTGCTAACAAGGAGCCCCTCGGGCAGGATGCTGGAGAGCCCCAAAGGGGATGGTGGGCATTGAAGTCTCCAGTTAACAAAAATGGTGCAGGTAGCTGAGCAATAAGTTGCATCACGTCTGCCCTGGTAACGGCAGATGACGATGGAGTGTAAACGGTACAAAAGGAAAACGTAAAAGTGGGGAGAGTAATGCGGATGGCAACTGCCTGCAGGCCGGTGTGCAACGTGATGGGATCGTAGTAAATATCATCCCGGACCAGCAACATAACCCCTCCATGAGCTGGGATACCTACCACAGGGGGTAGGTCAAAACGCACAGAGGTGTAGTGTGCCAAGGCAATTTGATCGCATGGGCGTAGCTTCGTTTCCTGGAGGGCTACGACAAGCGGACGGTGCAAGCGGAGCAGCAACTTCAAGTCCTCTCGGTTGGAGCGAATGCTGCGAATATTCCAGTGAATAAGTGCCATCGTAAGAAAAGAAAGATGAGAGAAGTGGTCACCTCGAAGGCCGCTTAGGGCCTGGCTTCGAGCGAGCACTGCCGCCGCTATCAGTAGGCGGACAGTCATCGTCCATTGGGTCTATAGGGTCATCGGCCATCTCGGGAGGATGGCCGGGAGGGGGAGCTTCCTCCGCCAGTGAACGGCCAGATGTATGGCGACCAGCGGTGCGGCCAGGCGAAACGGATGACGGCCTGGGGCGGCAGCCACTGGGTGGCGCAAGAGAAGAAATGCGCCGTGGCGGGGAAGGAGAACTGTGCTTCCTATGCGCCTTTTTGGAAGGACGTGTAGTGGAAGTACCGGTCGAAGGCTGTGAGGTCGAGGTACGGAGGAAGTCTGCACGGGATGGTTCCTTCTTGAAGGCCCGTGCATCTGACTTCGGTGTCTTCGTTTTAGCAGAAGCTGAAGAAGGTGCTCGTGTCTGTGGGGTGATGGGAGGAAGAGGAGACGTCGACCGCGCGATCTTAGCACTGGCCGAACGGACGACCGTGGTGCTGAAGGTCAGATCGCATGTCTGGGTTGCTACCTCCCGGGTAGTCCGAGGAGAGGCGAGGACAGTACTGTATTTCCCCGCTGGGAGCAGCGTGGGCTTCCTACTAGCCAATAGCTTGCGAGCAGCCGAGGTGGACACTTTCTCTTTGACCCGAATTTCCTGGATACAGCGTTCTTCCTTATAGACAGGACAATCGCGGGAGGATGCTGCATGGTCACCCTGACAGTTCACACAACGAGGAGACGGAGGTGGACAGTCACCCTCATGGGCATCCCTGCCACAGGTGACACATTTAGCCGCATTGGAACAAGACTGTCGAGTGTGATTGAAACGCTGACACTGGTAGCAGCGCGTAGGTGTCGGGATATAGGGGCGAACAGAAATAACCTCGTAGCCCGCCTTGATGCGCGATGGCAGCTTAACACTATCGAAGGTCAAGAAAATTGTCCGGGTCGGTACAAGGTCATTGTTGACCTTTTTCATGACCCTATGGACAGCCGTCACGCCCTGCTCAGCGAGGAATGATTGAAGCTCCTCGTCAGTCAATCCGTCGAGGGAGTCAGTATAGACCACACCACGAGACGAATTCAAAGTTCGGTGGGCCTCCACCCGGACAGGGAACGTGTACAGGAGGGTGGCCCGAAGCAGTTTTTGTGCCTGAAAGGCATTCTCAGTTTCCAGTAATAAGGTGCCGTTACGCAACCTGGTACAGGATTTGACAGATCCGGCTATGGCATCTACGCCCTTCTGAATAACGAAAGGGTTGACAGAGGAAAAATCCTTTCCGTCCTCAGTTCGAGAAACTACGAGGAACTGTGGGGCAGGCGGTAGTACTTTTGTCACTGTTGGCTGGTCACGTTTCCGTTTTTGGGTCGAAGTCGAAAGAGATGGAGTAGAATCCATTGCGGAGGAATCCCCCATGATTGCCAGCGTCTCCGATGGCGCGCTCCTTCCTTGTGGGGACCCTCTCAGAGGGCACTCCCGCCTTAGGTGAATGTTTACACCTCAGGTCACACCTCCCGAGAAACAGACGGAGGGACCAATCGGCATGGTCAGAAGGTATCAGCTCAGGCAATCACCCCTCCCCGGGCCTGGCCTTTACCAGGGGGTACGCGCGTGCCTTACATGTCTACCCAGGGCGGGGACTTACGCGTTACCCCGTCACCGGCTACGCGTGCGAACGCGTGGGTCGGCCTTCAGACACGCACAGGGAGGAAGGAAGAAGAGGAAAAGGAAGAGAGAGAGGGAGAAAGAGGACAGACTGTCTCAAACGCCGAGGCGGAGACCAGAGAAGGCAAGGAGAGGAAGGCAATGAGAAAGCAAGGGGAAGAAGGCAATAAGAAGGCAAGGAGAAGAAGGCAATGAGAAGGCAAGGAGAAAAAGGCAATGAGAAGGCAAGGAGAAAAAGGCAATGAGAAGGCAAGGAGAAAAAGGCAATGAGAAGGCAAGGAGAAGGCAAGGGAAAGAGTAAGGAAGACAGTGAGGTGGAGAAGAGCAAAGAAAGGAACCAACAAAAGGAAGGAAGAAACGAGAAGTGAAAAAACCAAAAGGACCACGATGATAGGTCGTGGAACCGTCCGTCTCCGGACGCAGGCGCGAACTACCCCCGTGAGGGGGATGGACTCCTTTTAGTCGCCTCTTACGACAGGCAGGAATACCGCGGGCCTATTCTAATCCCCGGACCCGCAGGGGGGGTTTGGGACTTCGTCCGGCCGCTAATAACCGTGCAGTTGAGCGCCATACAAACCAAATATTAACATCAGATTTTGTTCAATATAAGGACGTGAGCAGTTCTTTCCTAGAATGCTTGGTGAAATGTCTGAAGCCGTCTGTCAAAACTGACGCACTGCGTTGATACTATTTTTGGGGAAATATTACAACCGCTGCTATTCACATCGAAAAAAGTTGCCATAAAAATACTGACACAGAACTTAGACTAGTACAGAAGATGTGTTGAATGACTACCGAATTTGGCGAAAGCTGAGCCTAACACCTGTCGATTGTCTGTGAACGGGCAGAATATAATGAATTTCTCCTGAGAAATAATGTTTAACAATCTATGCGCCTTTGAATGGGGGCTCTGCTGTTTGCATCCTTTTCGCATTGGTGTCACAACTAACAAAGGCCCGCATGGCATAGATTTAAATGTTGTTGTATGAAACAAATTTTTACTGAAAGAACCAGTTACTTGCTTCACATGACCTATGTGTAACTTTCAAATACGTGGATTCCTCAGAAACAAATGCCAACCCGTTACTGCTCTATGTCATATAATCAGATTTGTGTTTACAGTGCCACATATAAAACCATAAGAACGACTTTGTAAGCATTTTTCACTTACCACAAAGCTAGAGTGCAGTATTTAGATCAAAATCTTATTCTTGAGAAAACCACGCATCGATGAACTATTCTAAATCGAAAGATGTACTTAATTTTTAAATGGCATCATGCAAAAAACGAAGACACCTGACTGGGAAGCGAACTGAATATCCTCGCGGGGAAATAAAGTTTATATTTTATTCAAATTACCTGCTGGCGACTATAGGTGTCTCTAAATGAATATAAAGGTTTTAAACGTAATACCTTGCTTGTGAGCAGTCTTTTTCCGTTTTTCGTTGCGTGCTGTAGAAAAAGTCTCTTTTCCTCTTAGGAATGCCTGGCTCATACGCGCAAGTTGATCGCAACGGATTTATGTGTCCGTAATATCATGGTTCAATGAACGTCTCATATGTCAAAAAATAAACGACACCCTTTGCATGGCAGAGCTACACTTCTCAGTACTTTTGTGGAAAATACGCGGAAAATAATGTGAAGAACGTGTTGCTGTTGTTGCTGGTGGTAATTTTTCTGTTGTGGTCTTCGGTCAGTAGACTGGTTGGATTCCATTCAGCAGCATGCAAAATATACGTAATGCCTATACATGAAAGTACACTAATGGTGCATCAATATCATCAAAGTAGTCGCCAAAGCGCGTGCTGGAATGTACACGGAAAAGATGTCATCAAGTCACAGATGAGTGTCCACATATTTGGCATTAGCTTGAAAGAGAAAATATAAATTATGAAGTCTAGTCATCCATAAGATCCTCATAAATATCTGTAAGCACTGCTTCAAAGAAGCATGTGATTCTCAAAGACAATGGGAAGTAGCGCATTGGAAGTACAATTTCTCAACTGTTTTTGTGGATACGTTGTCAGCACTTTGCATATTTAGGGGCAGCAGTATCACCAAATGAATGTTTAGTTGTTGAGAAAGTGTTTTATCGGATTGGTGTCTAGCCATTGGTATTCTGTTTCACAACTTTTGAAATTACTCTTTTTGGAGACTTGTCTATGGGAACTAATTTGTGATGATGCTTTGCACAATCGCAACTTTCCCAACTCTCTTTCCAGAAATAGTCTTCCATCTGCAGAGAACATTTAACGTTTACGCAACGCTGTGGTATTCGTCCGAGCACGTTATGCAAAGTGTAACAAAACCCACGTTTCTTCCCCCGGCTACTAACGTCAATAACCTGCCTGATTCAGAGAAGTGTTTCGTTCCATGTTGGTCTTGCGTATTGTCGTACGTCATCTAACGATCTTTAGTTACGTTGTCGTCCCGACTTTTTCTTATGTCTTGGAATCCAACGAAGAACGTCCCGCTCCGTCCGGAACTGTGTGACTGCTACGGACGCAGGTTCGAATCCTGCCTCGAGCATGGATGTGTGTGATGTCCTTAGGTTGGTTAGGTTTAAGTAGTTCTAAGTTCTAGGGGACTGATGACCACAGATGTTAAGTCCCATAGTGCTCAGAGCCATTTGAACCATTTTGAAGAACGTCCTTGATCCCTCTATCTGCATACATGTCTCAGCAACCTCCGTTTTTCTTTTAATACGTTCATAAATACGTCTTCCACTCCAATTTGTTTGCTTATGCGTGTGCTTGTTTTTCTGCCTCACTTACTAATTACCAAAATGCATGTGTAGTTTGTTCGCTGAGTGGCATTCATATTTCGAATATGTTTCGCATTTGGAATTCTAGTTTATTTCTACAGCAATACTTGCAGGCATAGAAGTGACTACATAATATTGTCAAATGATTCCTTGTTGTCAGTGTTAATTAGCGGCAATCTCACTGTGATGTATTTTAAACATTTTTTTCTTCTTATAATTCATTGTGAAAACTACTTTTAAATTTGATGTATTAATTTCTTCCACTCATGATCGAAGTTTATGTGAACCGAGGGCAAACTCTAATATATCCGTACAAAGGGAACGAATTGGATATGATCTTTTCGCATGTTTCCCTTCTTGATGTTCGCATCTTCAGGGATACGTATCTTCTTTCCTGACCGTTTTTACAGTACTGTAAGTAATCAAGTGCGGAATTATATACGTTATTTAAGGACGCCGACTGTCACAGTCCTAAGGCACGTAGATTACGATATACTGTGGTGGGCCAAAAATCATTTATAGATCCTTATAACGTGTGAGATCAATCATTTTTTATCAAGGTACGCTGCACGTGCTTAAATATTCTG
Organism: Schistocerca serialis cubense; assembly: GCF_023864345.2. Lineage (NCBI taxonomy): Eukaryota > Metazoa > Arthropoda > Insecta > Orthoptera > Acrididae > Schistocerca > Schistocerca serialis. The sequence goes on from NC_064640.1 coordinate 473,462,157, forward strand.
GTAAAAACCATTTTAAAATATTTGACTAACATATCTTATCAAGAACCTATTGGTTTGCAGTAACATTAAGCTATCAGAGAGCAAATTCCGTACTGACATTATTTAGTTTATAAAAAGTAGATACAAAGCTACGGCCAAATACAGAAGAAACATCAAAATGTCTTCTATGTTCACTGAGTCAAACAAAATAAAACAGAAAGTTTTTGCATGGAAATTTTTTAAATATCATCCTTGTTGTGAACCTAGAAGAACATAGCCTCCGCCTTGCGCTTGTTAACCGTATTTCTCAGCTCGGTACTCGAAAGCATTGTGTTCATGACATTAAGTCTCTCTTTCATGTATGAAATAGCTATGGTCATAAAGTGCTAAAAAAGGAGTCACTTTGTATGTAACATAACAGTTTTTGTTGACCACAAGTTTTTATTGACAACAAGACTTTCCTTTGTATAACCGACCTAACATTTTATTTAAATCTGTGTAGCACCACTGTATGATCCAGTCGTCGACATGAATGAAGATAAACATCTGCTTGTGAATCAACCGAACTGAAGCTAAGCGCAACTCAGCTGCCTGATGTGTCGATATTGGTCACTGTTAATGCGTCTCCTGAAGTTCGGTCCAGCAGTAAATAATATACCACAGTGCCTGCGTCAGTTAGTCTTTGTGATGGAGAATCGATAAAACTCAGGGCCTCTGATCATAGTTAACATTTCACTGACCAATGAACAAGACCACAAAGAATTTATTTATGTAATATGACAGTCATACTGTTTTCAGGAACATTTCTTGATATATATTTGACGCTACAACTTGCGGCCCACCTGCTTCTGCTGATACGTCAGTAAGCGTTACAGCCGATGCCACCATTTGCCATGAATTCCTACTATTCTACTACTCCAATTCTGTTCAAATGGCTCTGAGCACTATGGGACTTAACTTCTGAGGTCATCAGTCCCCTAGAACTTAGAACAACTTAAACCTAATTAACCTAAGGAAATCACACACATCCATGCCCGAGGCAGGATTCGAACCTGCGACCGTAGCGGTCACGCGGTTCCAGACCGAAGCGCCTAGAACCGCACGGCCACACCGGCCGGCTCCAATTCTGTCTCAGCATGGTTGGTTCCCTAGTGGGTTTAAAATTCGAAAGACTTTCTGTGTTTCTTAGCTAAGCATGGTAGTTAATTGGTGTACTGGCATCTTTCCGTACCGTTCCTAACATGCTGTGGGCTAGAGTTGGGCTAATGTTACGGCACTTCCTTTACATTTTCAATAATTCTTCTATTATAACAATTTCTATTGTGTGCCAGGGTTATTTACACTAATAATCCGTATAGAATGATACAGCTAAGTCAAGGTCGAAGTCTACGAACTTATCCGTCCTACCTGTAATACCACATTCACACAGTAAGTTTAAGAAGTCCGACTGAGCGACTGTCATGACGACAGGATAAATTCTCAGGAGATAAGACATTGCTTATCTGCGAGAAGGGAATGAAATGGCAGTTAAGGAAAGACTAAGAGTCGAGATTTACAAGAGATGTAGGTCTCGGAAATCGTGCAAACATTCAGCCCACCTTAACAATTACCATGTCAGTTCAGTTGCTGCGTCCAAATATCTCCTTACGCCACGTTTTGGTGAGGAGCAGGTCCCGAGAAACGTTGCTTTCCCCAATTACTCTACACGATGCACATCTCAGTTATCTTTATTACGGTGTCAGTGGTGAGCAACACTTGACAACTCAACATCTCTATACAGTCATCAGTAATACGTTGACAACGGTTTTCAGTGACTCTCTCTTTGCAAGTTCAATCTACATTTCAGTTGTTGCCATTCTTTCGATGTCATCATAAGATGCGATATCTCGTAAAGTGATCTAACTTTTTATTTATGAGTCATTCTCCCCAGCCTCCAATCAGAATTTTAATGAATACAAAATTGTTACGACCAAATGAAACTACAACCGTCCGGTGATAATAATTATAGGATACGGAAGGAGGTACTACTTCATCAAATGGGCAAATAAAATGCATAAACACTGGATAGTGATGATATTTTCCTGATGTATCAGTTAAATATCATTAAGCATAGCCTGAACTAATACAGTCATATCGCATACTCCTGTAATTTGCATCATTTGACTAAGAGACTTACTTTGGCTTGGAGTCAGTTAACGCAAAATATAGAAATGAAAATCACATATGAAAGCATCACATGACCAAGCGCCACTTCTATATAAATTCAGAATTTCGCTATATTTTATATAGTTTTAAGATATCAGCACATAAATTTATTTCACTTTCGTTACTTTAACTCTTAAGAAACTAGATTTCATGTTGACGCTGAGTTTATGTTAAAATATTTGCGGTTTCGTTAATATCTCGAAATGAAGTTGTGGCACTTGGTCAGTTCATGCATAACACCGTCCACCTGTGGGCTCGTTGATTGCTCTGGGGGATGGCTCATCGGAAGTACAACAGATGAAATATTAGTTCATTGTATTAAATGAAGGATTAAAAAGATTTACTTAACTTGATGAATTTCTTTGCACAGTAGTGGTCGATAATTTACAGCTATAATTGGCTGTTAACGACTCACTTATTACGCTAATTAACAAACTGTTTTCTTGAAGTATAATGTGAACATTTCCTGAAATACATTTCTATTAAAAATTGAATAACATTTTGATGCTACCTGATGGTGTTGACTGCTTCCGCTGAGTTCAGCTTACATACTTGGCTCTAAGCTGACCTCTGTGCGAGAGCGCTGCTGAACTTACAGAGAGAGGGCGTGTCTTCTTCAGCTTCTACCATTCGTCGTCGCAGATTGCTGCAAGACATCACTAATATCTGTGATATCCATGTGCATTGACAACTCTGGTGTGGCGCCGCGATCTTTCGACAATACCAGAAAAATACCTAAAGCGGCATTATATCTCGACCTCATAAATGCAGATTAGCAAAAGCGACCACTCACAAAAATTTTTAGGAACACACTGTTATATTCGTTGCGGCATGGCATAAAACAGACTCAGAACTTCATCTTGAAGAATTTCTTGCCATGTGTCAAACACGTGCTATTTCCATTCATGCACATTGCTGACTGAAGGCTAGTTGGAAGATGTACGTCTTCTCATCGCATTTTTTTTTTTTTACGTGAACTGCGGTATAGGGCTTTATATTATCCTGCTGGAATATGGAATTTAGTACTCTTGTCATGAAAGTTCTGTGAACAGGGTTTGCCACTCATGGGAACATTCAGCATACCTTCAGTAATTACCAAATCAGTATCCTTGCTGTGTCCAAACGACCAAGTCATAGTTTCTCTCCACGTCATAGTTTCAGGAGTTGGAGAGAAACATGTCAAGAGAATCGCTGGTTCAACTAACTTTGACGTTAGATGTGCAATCTAAAAGCCTCAGTTTTCTGTGGTACAGTGTCAGTCGTAAATTCCTTATACCAACTCGAGATTTCCACTAAGATATCTATAGTTTTTCCCGACGGTTCTAGGTGACATTCTGCCTGTACTGTTTTTCATGTATTTCAGCTGTTGTCATCCGAAAATTTGTCTGACTAATACTCATGTCTTTATATCTGTCTTAGGAATAAAGTATTGCTCTTCAATACAAGAACAGAGATTGCAAGATGAGATATCTTCTAACGTGATAAAATTAATCACTCTTTAAAAAAAATATTTGTACATCCCGGTCTTATAGACGCAGAGAAACAAATGCGAAAATTCACATAAATGTAGGAAAAGTTTTAAAAACATTAACAAATTCCGCAGATAGTTCAAACCTGTCGGTAATACTGATATTATTTTCTAGATACTACTAGAAATTTAATTTCATTAGTTGAACCCACGTTCAGTTTTAAGTTGTGAGAGACTTACTGAGATAAAAGGGTTCTTTTAAAAACATATTTTTGGATTACCATTTTACATTGACATTTCTATCTTTGTGAAGCATATAAAAATATAAAAAGCATTTAAATCGTGTCGAAGTGAATTCAGTAACGCATTTCAGCCGTGATCAACGTTAAAGTACTCAGCGGGTAGCCTAAGCCTTGGGGCTTCCAAGTGCTGCTGCACTTCACGCCACATTGCTATAATTGAGATTAGTGAATGGATTGCACGTCTTCAGTGAATGAAACCTGTCACAGTTTAGATTTCCAGTAGCTTCTTTGGAGTTCCAGTGACAGAGCTTGCTGTTCTGCAACTAATCTTTTTAATGTAATAGCGACATGACGAATATGGAACACTCTACAAGTTCATTTCTTTATCTTTATCTGAAGCTTCTTTGTCTCCAGTACTTATCCGTGCTTTTGCTAACCTGATGTCACTTAGTCTATATACAAGATCGATTTTTTTAGTTCTCGATATGGATAAAGCTCTTTTAAATTTTGTACGCTGGTCCTGGATATAGGTATTTCCAACTTGTGGGAATCAATTTCTTAAACTGTTTTCATTTATCCTGTAAAGGTGAGAGAGAAACGCCAGTCTCCTTAGCCTCATTGGCCCAGAAACTCTCTCCCTATTCTACTATTCTCGCACTTATTCTCTACTTCCAAGTTTTCATCCATCATCATTTCCGAATATGACAATGATATTTCGCAGGATTCTGTTTACCACAACATCTAACTTTTCCAGGATGATGTTTGTGAAAAGACTGCGCAATTTTAGAGGCATTCAAATTTGTAATAGTGTCTCACTATGGATACCTACGAGATACGGTTCTTGCAGCAAATATTATTTGTGAATTCTCTCAGTTTCATTTCTAACAGTGGATTTTACTGTCATCTTATGACCCACGTAGTTACAGCGAAACACCGGGATATTTTGACTTTTCAATACCCCTCATAAATTTGCCATAACAGTTTGATCTATATTTTTGTTCCTACTTTTCGTAGGAAGACTGAGCGTAGTTTCGGCTGTATCTTTTCCGAGAGGACGTTTCGCCAGAGATTTCTTACAGAACTACGGTAAACTATAGGCATGACCATATTCCATCCTGACTTACATGATGGAGAGAATGAGTTTATTCTCTGTTTCTCGTGTTTT